>NC_060121.1:424550885-424850885 GCF_021461395.2 Schistocerca americana | reverse complement strand
CCTCAACAGAGTTCTGCCAAAAGACCGTCTTCTGCCCTCCAATGATTCCCATCTAACGAGATGTGGCCAGATCATTTGACCTATAGGTTTCGACGAGTTTCGGCGCACTAGACCACTCGAAATTAACTCTCGTTTTCGAAAAATTAGAGACTTCAGAACACGCAGAATTGTTAGAGCAATCTAAAATTTTACTGCCCATGTCAGGACTGATACCTAACAGTTTCTGAGAAGCAGAGGAGTCGGTAATTTCTATACATTGCAGATATACTCGAGGAGGGAAGCCACTTTAAAGTGAGGCAGTGGGGAAATGGTATAACGTCTCTGTTCCGATCACAATGAGTTTTTAATGCACATGGATTCGAATCAGGGTTTTTGCAGCACTTTTTCGCTCTTTGGCAAGAAAACTAAGGAAAACTGACGTGTATAGTCCCGTTGACAACAGGTCATTAAAGACGAAGCAAAAGCTCGGTTTGGGAAAGGATTCGCTGAAACCATCCCGCCAACAGCCTTAAGCGGTTTACGAAGGCAAGAAAAATCACAAGAGCAAACGTGGCTAATGCGAGCCCGTCGTCGGCCGAGCTCGAATCATCCCGAACACAAACTGATGTTTGTAAAACCATGCTCGGACTGTGCATGCTTGCACTATTCGCCGGCCACGGTGGCCGAGCGGTTCTAGGTGCTTCAGTCTGGAACCGCGCGACCGCTACGGTCGCAGGTTCGAATCCTGCCTCGGGAATGGATGTGTGTGATGTCCTTAGGTTAGCTGGGTTTAAGTAGTTCTAAGTTCTAGGGAACTGATGACCTCCGATGTTAAGTCCCATAGTGCTCAGAGCCATTTGAACCATGTGAACCATGCTTGCACGGAATACGTGATCATGAGTGCTTGCTTCGCTTGCAGTTACGAATGTACCCAGCTTACCTTCCGCTGTGTTCTTGAGCACTTCTCACTGTGGTCACTGCGTGTTAATTTTGTCCGCTCTGTCGCTATAGGCGCCGTTAGAACTGCCTTAAGTGTTCACGCGCTTTCCGCCGCTGTGTCTGCGTGTTCCGTTGCTACTTCACTTACCATTGGAATGTTTCGCTTTCCACGTGAACTAGTTTCCTTACTTATAACCTAATTCTCTCGTAACTCGCAGGAAACCTCAACATTCTGTCTTCCCGTCCACACGGAGGAATCTTTTCAGTCGTCAACAGCTTCCTTTCCAGCACCCTCCTCGTGGAGATTCAAAGAAAACACTTTCAGGTAGCTCTGATTTCACGGTTCTAGAAAAGATATTAAAATTTCTAAGTTTGAAATGAACCTCATTGAAATGAAATTTTATGTTTGCTAAACATGTGTGCAGTTTCCAGAATAGATTTTCACCCTGCAGCGGAGTGTGCGATGATATGAAACTAGCTGGCAGATTAAAACTGTGTGTCGGACCGAGACTCGAACTCGGGACCTTTGCCTTGCGAATCTCGGTCCGGCACACAATTTTAATCTGCCAGGAAGTTTCATGTGTACAGTTTAGTTTGTTGCTCAATAACAGAAGTCAGATGTCAACTTGACTTGAAAGTTTGTTTCAGCTGTTTTTAAAACAGTCATGTTGCACGTGTTTCGCTCAAACAGATAAAATGGATTACCGTCACTTCATAAAATTTCGTGCTTTGGATGCTTTATCGCCAAGGAAGGCTAAATGTTGATTTCACCTGACAGGCGATCTTCTCAGAGCATTCTCCGATGCATAACAAAAGCTTGTGCATTATAATGCTCAAGGTAAAACAATAACTGGTGAATACTTTGTAAGTCTTACGCACTAACTGGATAGAAATATGTGAGAAGAGACCTGGAATGCAATGAACTGTCTGATCGAGCCCGCCGCCACATGTAGTGCGTTTTTGAATGACTATGTGACGGTTTGTCGTAGAACGCTAAGAAATGCAGGATCTTAATAATTACGAAGTTTATTCTGATGGTGCGTATATACTATCAAGACATTTGCCTATTCACCAAGATACTGCTCACAAAGTTATTAATATTTTTTAGTCTTATGCAACGAACCGTCGAATATTCGTTTCACGACATGCTCTATGTGGCGACGACTTCGATCAGACAACGTATAGCCATATTTGCTGTAACTCTAAAGTGACCGTTTGTTAAATTTTATAAATGGGGATTATAAAGACTGCTATCAGTCATTATTCATTGTTATCCTAATTAAATTATTTTATTTCTGCAACATGGTTCGAGGCATCATCAGGCACACATGGGCATACAAAAACATCAGATTAGGATTTCGTTGGTATCGATTTTATCAGATGGACACAACAAATTAGACGAAAAAATATTACGTAGCCAACTGATATCACAGTGTAAAGCACAGTACTCTACCTTGCGAATGCCTTCCGCATTTATGGTCGTCATTCCTCTCCTGTTTTGTCCACCTCGTATTATTCATTGATATATTATTTAGAGAAAATCGATCCAGGCAAAAGCCGGGATATTTCTTTTAAAGGAAAACAACTGATTTCCCTCGACAGTCCAAGCTTGCAGTGCTTTCCCAATGACCTAGTCATCGGCGGGATCTTCAACCCAAAACTGAATTTTCTTCCGTGATATTAACTCCGCATTCTGCCTTACGACTGTCTTCAGCTTTCTTGGCTATCACGTTTTGTGTTATGAATCCTTTGATATTGGCCCCTTTTCCTTTTAAGAGTTAATGACTTCAGTGTTAGCATATCAACCTTTTATCGTGACATTTGATGTATATTCTTTAGTAGCCTTCTATGTTTTTCTCGCATCGTCGTCGTAAGTCCGTTACTGTTTTCTTTTTCTTTATTCCTTCGGCATTCGGATATTTCACATTTCCACTTACTGCTTGCAACAGTATTAGTGCACTGTTTTTTCAATGAATCTGCGTTATAATTCAGTTCTGCTATCCCTTTAACTTCAATTATCGTTGTCTTCCCCGTTTGGTGGCGTTCTCCTGTTAACTTCTTAGTTTTGAAAGCGTTTCCCCGTGACGTTCAGCGCGTAAACCCCTTGCTGCGAGTTCTTTTAAACAGTTTTTTTCTGCTCTTGTTTTATAAACATTTGCTGTCTTTATGCAGTTGCTTTTTTTTGTCAAGGCTGAGGCGTGGTTCGCGCAGTTGCTTGTGCTTTTGACGGTTGCTCGTGCGTAGTTAAAAACTTCTCTTGTATCTGATATCAAGTGTTCTCTGCTTACAATTTTTCTATGTAGCGTCGTGTTCTACCCCTCCCAATTTAGCCTCGTTTGCATGCAGCCGGAAGTTGAATCCGCCCATTACAACTTAGGCCGCTGGTTCGTTGCAAGCGCGCTCGGATTTATAGTTACTTTTTATGTTACAGCGTAACTTCTCTTAGCAGTCGCATTTTTCGTTTTAAACCTAGTTGGGTTCTCCCTTACCTCTCGTGGCTGCATGCTGCTACTTTCGCTTACTCTTTCTCGTGAGTTGCAAGGGGGCTTCAACATTAAAAGATGTTCACCGGCGCTTGTTGAAGGACTCCGTGCTTGTTTCCAGCGTTAAGTTTGCTTTCCTCGTGCTTCTCGGAACGATGTGCGTCTTCGTCGGTGTTTGGTAGTTGCTTTCAGTAGTTCAGTAGTGTCAGGTTTCCAATGTTCGTTATGTTTTGATGATTTAAATGGAATTAACTGTTTTTACAGACGGTTTGAGTATTATAATCAGTCTCAGTGCACAAGAAGAAATTGTAAATAATTTGTTTACTGTTTGACTGATTTTTCAGTATATTGTGTCTCTCTTAATTAGAAACAAAACTGAACAGTAATCAATAACGCACATGAAAGGATACGACTCCAACGACAGGTTTAAAGCTTGGGTAAGAGTTAATAAGTGAGGTGCAGTTTTCAAAATTTAAGGATGCGATTTTTGAGAAGAATTTAAATAAAAGACATTTTAGAGCTTCTTGGACAGTCCAGACCACTCATTTTGCACTTGGTATTGAAGTATTGAAGAGAACAGCTCTGTGAATTTACTTATTTTACTTTCATTCAATGTCCGCCTCTGCTGCATTCTGGAACCGCAAGACCGCTACGGTCGCAGGTTCGAATCCTGCCTCGGGCATGGATGTTTGTGATGTCCTTAGGTTAGTTAGATTTAACTAGTTCTAAGTTCTAGGGGACTAATGACCACGGCAGTTGAGTCCCATAGTGCTCAGAGCCATTTGTCCGCCTCTGGAGCTTGAGTTGTCAGCGCGGCTGATTGCCGTACGGAAGACTCGGCTTCGATTCCCAGCACTGTCAGGGATTTTTCCTCGGAGGGCGGACTAGAAAGGGGGGGCACTCACTCTGTGAGGTCAATGGAGGAGTCGCTTGACCAAGCAGAAGCTGCTTCAGGTCACGAAAACCGAAGAAGGTCGGAAGCGTGATGTGCTGGCCCCACATGCCTCCAAATAGCATCCACTGACGCCTCTGCCAGAGCATGACATGGCTGTCGGTCGCTACCCATGGGCTCGCCAGGCGTTTTACTTTCATTCAGTAACGTTCTATGCAATTTTGGAGTAGTTAATTTTCATTACACAAAAGCGTGCATTAAAAATTTGATGGGGTACTCACAGATGTTGGGTGTTAGTTTTTTCGCTATATCATTACAGTATGTATTTTATCTCACTAGATCTATTTTAAACACCTCATTATAATCTAGAAGCAATAAGTACGTCCATAGTTGTAATACTTGAAGAAAAACTGTCTGGAAATGGATGAATAGTGCTGCTAGCAAAACATTAGGACACTTACCCAATGAAATAAAATGTCGGCAATGTAGCAAAGCTAAATACGGATGTAGGTTAAAAAACAGTCTTCAGTTCTACTAACACTGAAGAATTTTCATTTAGGAACTTGTAACCTATACAGGGTGATTTTTTTCCACCGTGTACAAACCCGGGGAACTGGTCTATGAGAGGATACGGAACAATAAAGCTCTAAGGAACTTATGTCCGGAAACGCATGGTTCCTATGCTACATACCATTTATTCAATCATACATTGTCACAGAGTCTGCGTACCAATAAGCGCTGCACCATGCAGCCAGAGTTACAGTATGTGTTGAAAATGGTTTCCATGTTCCTCAACGCATGCATGTACGCGCCTCAGCATGTTCTGTTTCACACCTTCACATCGACCAGGCTGCATCCGAACATTGTCAAAGGCAGCATGAATACGTTGCTCTTCAAATCTGGAATGGGCTCTGCATACACGATACTTTTGACATGGCCCCATAACGAGAAATCGCACGGGTTGAGATCCGGTGAACGAGCGGGCCATGCAACTGGACCACCTCGTCCGATCCACCGACCAGGGAAGACACCATTGAGATAGATCCGGACGTTAACGGCGAAGTGGGCTGGAGCATCATCATGCAGCAGCCATATAACCCTTCGAATCATCAATGCCTCTTCTTCTAGCGGGGGGGGGGGGGGGGGGGCGAAGTCACTCGCAAGAAACGCATTTAGTTCCCATCTGTTAGGCGACACGGAAGGAAGGAGGACTGCTCCCAAAAAAATCTGCGTCCTGATAACTAGTGAATTAATGACAAAACAAGCTGTGTCAAATACTTCATGAACATATGAGCAGGAACTATAACTGAAGCAAGTCATGATGAAAAATATAAGTGTGCAACTGGAACTACGATTATTCAAAACGAAGTTGTACCTTGAAGGAAAAGCAACGGTTTTGATTTCGAATTCTGACTTTAATGGCTTAGACTCTAGATCCAAGCACTTTACTTTATGAAACCAACGTATAAATATTTTGTTTCAACATGAAACAACTGCTATGTATACTGAAATACCGATAAGTGAAATTGAAGGCACAGATTTTGAGTGATTTCAAAGTGGTGTGCAGCATGTTACAGCAAATTACAGAGCAACTTCTGCATGTGGGACAGCAGTGCCAAAGCATGCAAATACAAACAGAAAAGTTGATGCATGGATCAGTCTCTTTAACCTTGAACACAAGAAGTTATTACCAAACCACTAACATTATCTAGGAGAAAAGTTCGACTCTATGTAAAACTGCGTTCTGTGAGGTCATTTGTAAAGTTCAAGGTCTAGGGAAGTATTTTCGCAAGATATTTCCATATCTTGGTGAAGCAAAAATAAAGGAGCAGGTTTCCTTTGATCTGTAGAAACACATACTGTTTAAGTATGAACATCTGTATAATAATCTTGAAAGTCATAAGAAATTTGCCTCGCATTCGTTTGTTCAAGAGTCCACGAACTTTCTTCGAAGAACAGTGATCTATACTGCTAATGTTTGTAGCCATTCTTCTTCAATTATTACTTCAGTGCAGTTTATGTTGTAGCTAAAAATAATTTTTACCTGTTGTTTGAAACTGAATTTTTCTTATGTTTCTTAGCCAAACGTGTTTCACCTAATTGTCATAGGCATAGGATTTTTTTAAAAAATGCCCAAATCCTTAATACAGTTATGTGAAACATGTTTGGTTAATAACTGCGACAAAAACCCAGTTACAAACGAAGAGTAAAAGTCCACAAAATAAACATCTGTAAGAATCTATTGCGAAATCTTCTGCAGTGCTGTCAGAAATAGGTATTTAAAAGTTCTTTGAATTTACATGTCGCACATTCTCAGTGGGGCTTCTTTCCTGAAAACTGTGGCACTAAACAAGACAAATACGGAGAAACGTTCCACCACGGGATAACCATCTATCTTCGATTTCTGTGTTCTACAACCAAAAACTATCTGCCTCACTCATTTCACCTACGTGCAGAACAGTAGTGATAATTAGTCATCAGAACGGAATAACCTGAAAATTGTCGAGCAACCTGAAAAATGCGGAGCGGACATGTGATCACAATGTCAACAATGTGTGTCGAATGAAAAGTAAATAACACAATTTCCCCACTTGAAGTGATATATTCTTTCCAGAAACTTGTTGCGGTGAAGGAGGGAGTACGAATCCCGAGCAGAACATCATATCGTGAAAATGTGTCTTCGCCCTACTACTAATGCTAAGCAACCTAGAACGGCTTGTCTGACTAGTTACTTTTATTTTGCATGGGTCACTTGCACGATATATCCTAATGAAATAGAACGCGTGTTAAGTTTATTTAACTTTAATAAATACATAATTCTTTTGCACTATACAGGGTGATTTTATTCACCGTGTACAAACTCTATGGATTGATCGACGAGAGGATACGGAACAAAATATGCCTAATGAACTTATGTCCGGAAATGCATGGTTTCCACGCTAGAGACTATTTATTCAATCATACTTTGTTACAAGACTGCGGTACAATACGCACTATATCATGCAGCCACAGATACTGTACGCATGGTTGCCTCCTAGAGGGTGGTACTGTTCCTCATACATAATGCTCTAACGCCCTCTGCTGCCGTAGTAATTGGTAATGTTGTGTCTGGCTCACTTCTCTTGCTGATTCATCTTGTAGTGGGGGTGATACAGCATTGCACACAATGGTTCCGTATTCGAATCGAGGGCTTGCCAACACGGTGTTTACTTACAGAAAGGCAAGTGGCAACGAGCGGCAGGCAGCAAGGTTGCACACTATGTGATCAAAAGTATCCGGTCACACCTAAAACATACGTTTTGCATATGAGGTTCATTGTACTGCTACATACTGCCAGGTACTCCATATCAGCGAGCTTAGTAGTCATTAGACATTGTGAAAGAGCAGAATGAAGCGCTTCGCAGAACTCGTGGACTTCGAACGTGGTCACATGATTGGGTGCCACTTGTCTCATACGTCTGTATTCGAGATTTCAACACTCCTAAACATCCCTTGGTCCACTGTTCCCTATGTGATAGTAAGGTGGAAACGTGAAGGGACAAGTACAGCACAAAAGCGGACAGGTCGACCTCGTCTGTTGACTGACAGAGACCTCTGACAGTTGAAGAGGGTCGTAATGTGTGAGACATCTATCCAGACCATCACACATTAATTCCAAATGGCATCAGGATTCACTGCAAGTACTATGACAGTTAGGCGGGAGGTGGGAAAACTTGGATTTCATGGTCGAGCGGCTGCTCATAAACCACACATCACGTCGGTAAATGCCAAAAGACGCTTCCCTTGGCGATTGCATCTTTCAACACGATCGAGCACCTGTTCATAATGCACGGCCTGTGGCGGAGTGGTTACACGACAATAGCATCCCTGTAATGGACTGACCTGAACAGAGTCCTGACCTGAATCCTACAGAACACCTTTGTGATTTTTTGGAACGCCAACTTCGTGCCAGGCCTCTCCAACCGACATCGATTCCTCTCCTCAGTGCAGCACTCCGTGAAGAATGGGCTGCCATTCCCCAAGAAACCTTCGAGCACCTGATTGAACGTATGCCTGCGAGAGTGGAAGCTGTGATCAAGGCTAAGGGTGGGCCAACACCATATTGAATTCCAGCATTACCGATGGAGGGCACCGCGAACTTTTAAGTCATTTTCAGCCAGATGTCCGGATACTTTTGATCACATAGTGTATCAGAAGACCTATCCCCGCCGACAACAACCACAGCATTCAGAGCTTGTTTGTCTGAGACACGATCGTTTCAGGAAGCAGGAAATCATGAAGGACGCACGAGATATGTTCAGACACTAGAATGGAGGAAAATGTGATTAACACTGTGGAAGGGAACCGCCGTGTCAGTACCAGGCAGTTGGCCTGCATGTACAGGGTAAGCCAAACGACCGTGTGGAACATTCTCCATGACAATTGTTGCTATCCTATCACTTACATCGTGAGCCGGGCATACTAGCGACAGACTTTCCACATCGGGAGAAGTTTTGTGCCTGGTGTCTTGATCAGGCAACCACGATTCCGGGATCTGTGCCATTCATTCTATTCACTGATGACGCCACCTTTACGCGGAGTGGTATCTTCAACTTTCATAGCCGGCCGCGGTGGTCTAGCGGTTCAGGCGCTCATTCCGGAACCGCGCGACTGCTACGGTCGCAGGTTCGAATCCTGCTTCGGGCATGGATGTGTGTGATGTCTTTAGGTTAGTTAGGTTTAAGTAGTTCTAAGTTCTAGGGGACTGATGACCACAGATGTTAAGTCCCATAGTGCTCAGAGCCAGCCAACTTTCATAACAGTCATCCGTGGGACAGTACACAGAACCCCTGTGGTGTGGTGACAGCGAATCTTCAGCATCGGTGCAGCCGGAATGTGTGTGATCAAGGAAAACTTCTTTGTTGAATGGGGATTGAGCCCGAGTTCTTCATCTGGCAGCCGGAGATGCTGACCTCTCAAGGACACAGATGGAGGAAAGGACACTGCGAGCAATTCAAAGATGCTGCTACAGTCGTATGACGATAATTCAGTGGACAGATGAACTGAGATATTAACAGGTTGACAGGTGGCTAGTCCTTTGGGCTCGTCTCTCTTTCACTTAACTGATCACAGCTATGGACCGTATGCAGATAAGGTCAGTTGTGCCGTGCTAAGGAGGCACAGAAACCAATTTAATGAACAGTATAATAGACTGACAGTGACTGGACACGGTGTTGATTGCACTATAACTTTGCATGCAGTATTTTTGAAGAGAAGGAGTTGTGCTCATGTTTGAAGCAAGTCTTCCTCATGGAAAGCTGAGACAGCGGAGACGAAAACACATCCACTTTGTTGCTGCCAGTTAACGAAATGCAAAGGACCGTGGTCAGGTACACAGGGGCGACAGGCGAGAAGTCGTGGACACCGTTTCCCTCTGTGGGAGTAACAGCGGCAGATGGGCCTTAGCAGCAGGAACGCGCGTTTAACCAGGATACGGACATTCCTGTGCGATGGCCGGTGCTTGAGTTTTATGGCTCCTTCGCCGGTGCACGTCGGCATGTGGCACTCGTAACGGATTCCTGCAGAGGAGAGACCGCGCCTCATCTTTCGCAGGTAGCGCTGACGTTTTCCCGTGCGCCTCCCTGAGAACACTATCGGCTTGTGTAAGAAAACACTTCGCTGCTGTTTCCGAAATGAGCTGCTGCAGCTTGCTTGATTGGAGAGTTGACTTTGACGTCGGGGCATGTACCGGAAGGCGTCTATTTAATGCCGCAATAGAGAGAAGATCGGTGGAAAAGGGTCTGCCCGTCTGTTGGAGGGAGGCAGTGCCGAGCTTTAAGAAGCGTGCTATTCGCGTATAACACTGCTCACGCCCCACCGTTGGTGAGTGTGCTTTTTTTAAGCAGCTCCATGTGGAGAGTATGGTTTTCGGGAGAGTAGTACGGAGGAGAGAGTGGAGTCGAGATCAGACTGTGGCAGCAAGATGGCTGGAAGGCGGAGACAGAGGACAATCGTGATCGAACTGTGGGAGTGAGGTTGGTAATCAGACAGCCGTGTAGGCGTCACGTGGCGGCTGCAAGACCTCGCCATACACTCGGTGTTAAGTGTGAGGGAACTCTGGACGTATTTCAGTTTGTTACTGCGAGGCAAATCTGAGAGAATTTTCTGACCAAAAACCTCGGTGCGCGTGGCATCGCAGTTTCACGCTGGTTTGGAAGCGCAGTTCCTGATCCTGCATTGAGCAGTGGGGACTGTGGTACTTCAGTCGAGTCACTGCTGGGGCGTGTAGTTCACCGCTTCGCAGGTTCCCAAAGGTGCATGCTAAGCATTGTGGTGCTCTGCATTGATAGCAATATTGGAAGTGAACTGCCCATCGAGTATGGTGTTCGCCTCTGCAAACAGCATCACTCGTAGTTCCACATATTTGGGCGCATTAATGCGTAGGTCGCCGTTCACAATCTCTGTCAATCGAATGAATTATATTCAGATAGCGTTATCAAAATTCTAAGTGGGAACCATGGTAGGGACTCCAGCCTTCCCCGACTTTGTCAACTGCACCGCTTCACTTTTTATATACCTTGTAACTAGAGCTATCTGTTTTTGTTCATCGAATTTCAAATGGTTCAAGTGGCTCTGAGCACTATGCGACTTAACTTCTGAGGACATCAGTCGCTTAGAACTTAGAACTAATTAAACCTAACTAACCTAAGGACATCACACACATCCATGCCCGAGGCAGGATTCGAACCTGCGACCGTAGCAGTCGCTCGGTTCCAGACTGTAGCGCCTAGAACCACACAGCCATTCCGGCCGGCATCGAATTTCACCCTTGTCTTTGTCGACAGTAAATCAGTGTAATGTCAGTGTACACCTTTAATATCAGTTGAAATCAGACCCTACAACCCTTTTTATGTGGGAGATAGTTAGGGTAGTTAAGAACCTATTACTCTACATCCACTTCAGTGTCACCATTAAGGCCAAAATATTGATTAGATAGAGTCATATGTCCAACGCGCGTGGTTTTATAGTAATGTAGCTGAAAGTTGGTTATGTCGCGTATTACCTGACAGATAAAAGTAAAGAGTGGTATCCCACATCACCAAAATAATCTAGCACCATGGACGTTATGTAAAGTGATATAATTTGCAAGAAGACACGTCTGTAGTAAACCATCATGGCGAAAAGAGTCTTGCTGCAAGGATATTTGCTAAGCTGGACCACTAGGCACAAATCCAAAGGTCTGGTGCGTGCTCCCTACTCGATCCAACGACTTTGTGTCAGTTACAGCTTCTTCCACTACAAGCAATGATTTGCTAATGTAAAAAGTGCCATATTGCTCCTTCATTTGACTCCACATTAAACTGGAGGCTCCACCCAACATTAGTTGTAACTGAATGGACAAGTCAGTCAAAATACCGAGGGAAGGCAAGGAATATTACCTCCAGTAGGACCTAACCTAGCAAAGAACTGTGGTCTTCACACCACCGTTCTGTCTGTTGACCGTTTTACCGTACTACCAATAATGAACAAGGCACCGGAAGACGCAGTGGGTAATAAAACTTTTAGTAGGAGAAACAAGGACGGACATATAATAAACGACTTTGGGTGTAGCAGCAATGTAAAGTAGAAAAGGTTATCAGTAAACGAGAAGAGAGGGGGGGCTGCATCTGACCAGACGTATTGAATCCTGCTATGGGCTCGAACAGTCTGGCGCTGTACATTAACTAGGGAAAAATGACAAGTTCTCCGCCATAAACGTTTGTCAAATGTCGACTGCAGAATAGTTTTGCTAAAAGGCTTCTTAAAATTAGCTCTAAGGCATTCGACACAGTTCCATGTTGTCGTTTAATGAACAAAATACGAGGCTACTATATATCGGACCTCATTTGTGTTTGGATTCAAAATTTTCTTGAAGATAGAACCATACATGAACTCTTTAACGGAGCAAAATCAACTGATGTAAAGGTAATTTCAGTAGTCTCCCAAGAGAGCATAATAGGGCCGTTGCTCTTTACAATATACCTAAATGATCTAGATGCTAACGCCGGAAGCTTCACGAGTCTGTTCGCAGACGATTCAGTTGGCAATAGGAAGATGGTAACAATGCCAGAAGATGTAGCGAAATTCAGGACCTAGTGCTTAATTTCTAAAATTTTAGTTGCCGGGATGCAGCTCTTCAACCATAACGCGTCCCCCCTTCCCCCTCTCTCCTCCGCCCCCCCCCCCCCCTCCAGGCTATAAAAATCACAAGTTTCGAGTTTTGAAAACTCTTGATAAAACTTACAGTATGATTTTTTTTTTTTTTTTTTTTTTACAAAATGCTGTTCTGAAATTTATGTTTTCAAAACATAATTTCTTATAATGAAAACAATAAAAGCGTGAGATTTAAGAGATTTAACATAAACAGCAGGTGCTACCGTCTGTCGCCGCAGAAATGTCACTTTGCTCCCTAGTTGTGCTCGATACATATCGGCATAGCCTTGGTGACTATGACGCCAGCCGGCCGAAGTGGCCGTGCGGTTAAAGGCGCTGCAGTCTGGAACCGCAAGACCGCTACGATCGCAGGTTCGAATCCTGCCTCGGGCATGGATGTTTGTGATGTCTTTAGGTTAGTTAGGTTTAACTAGTTCTAAGTTCTAGGGGACTAATGACCTCAGCAGTTGAGTCCCATAGTGCTCAGAGCCATTTGAACCATTTGAACTATGACGCCGTGTTTTCAACTGCTGCTGCAGCACCAATTTTCAAACAATTGTATTGTAGCTCCTCGATGAACGTGTGTCCAGTATTAATGAATACAGTATCTAGCGGTGAATGACGACGATAATATTCCTAGCCCATTGCGGTTACGTACAATTTCGACTCCCATGCTACTTGATCGCTGAGGTTTCTCTCAGTCGTAAACAAAAGGGGTCTATTTACCCATCTTGGGAATAAAGCTCAACTTATCTTGGATATACTGTACATCTCTGAGATTTCTGGCAGTCGTAAACAGGACGGTCGACACGAAGGTTACCGATATGTACCGATCACAACCTTGGAACGGAGCTCAACTTATCTTGGCTATACTGCGCGCGCGCACGCACATACACACACACACACACACACACACACACACACACACACAGTATCTCGCCCCACGCCCCTGTCCATCGCAACATATTGGTCATCCATTGCCACTTCCACTTGTGCCGGCGCAGCAGCAAATTATAGTTTCGTAGAGATCTTCGCTGTCGACTTGTTTCAATGAACAAAAGAAATTCCCGTTCCAGCACGTCCCGACTGAAATTAAGTCTTGGCAGGACCACCTATGGAAGATCGATGATAGTTCCAGGGACTGGTAATTGACCTTGAAGGTCAACAAATGCAACATTTTGCGCATAAATAGGCGAAGTGATCCCATATTGTTCGATTACATAGTTGGTGATAGGTCACTGGAAACAGTAATAATCACAGGAGACAGTAATAATCATAAAACACCTAGAAGTAACCGTCCGAAGCAATCTAAGGTGGAATGACCACATAAAATAAATTGCAGGAAAAGCATATGGAAGCTTGAGACTCATTGAAGGAATCTTAAGGAAATGAAATTCGTCCGCGAAAGAAGTGGCTTACCAAACACCTGTAAGACCAATTCCAGAGTATTGCTCGTCAATCTGACACGATTACCAGACTGGATTTATGAAACAGATAGCGAAGACACAACGAAGAGCGGCACGTTTCGTCACGTGATAGGTTAGTTGCACGAGAGCGTTGCGGAGATGCTCAACGAAATCCAATGGCAGATGCTACAAGAAAGGCTTTGAATATCGCGGACAGATTTGCCGTCGAAATTCCTAGAGAGTATGTTGGAAGAAGAGCTGAGCAATGTATTACGTCCTATCTCGCGTGATGGCCAAGACGAGGAAATCAAAGCTCACATCGAAGTTTATCGGTAGCAATTTTTCCCACACTTCATTCGCGAATATAACAGGCAATGGGTGATACTATGATACTGATACAATTACCCTCCGTCATACGTCGTAATATTCCTTGTGGGTTGTAGATGTATTCAGTAAGTTTCGTTCCAATGTATAAACTGATATAACGTGTCGTAATGAAATTGTTTTTTATTATTCCCCAATGGATATCGTCCGAAGTTAGTGAAGGTTTAGTAAGTGTCTGCCCTCTCATTTTGGAAACATAGCCAGTGAACTACTGAATTCAAATATAGTCCTGAATTCGTTGAAGACCACGCGAAAGATGTCCCGAAGCTGTAACCACAGGTGAAAGCATACATAAAGTGCACAGTATGGTACTGCAAGGACATACCGAGCCTGAGACAGGGTGCACAGCATAAGGGGAGAGAAGGGGCACATTTTACACAAAGTAACCATGAGAAAGTCTCGTGTAAATTTGATTCGTTGAATTTTAACCAAAGACAAATCTCCAAACGAGTTTTTGAACAACGTTGGGAGTCCTTTAAAGAGAAAACAGATTTTTAGGCTAAGATCTGTTGCTGCGGTTGAGTCGTTGGTCTAGCACATCTACTCAGAAACGGAACAGCAAAAAAGCAGTGAGTGGGTGGGAGCAGGGTGCCCTGCAACAAACATGGCTGAGATGACCACAATCTGATCAAAAGTGTTTCTGTGACGATGTAGTTATTTACTAAGGGGTAAACAGTAACCTACGGATATTATCAGAGTATTCTATATCAACTGGGTGAAAAAATAATCTTGTATCATGAAAACGCAACAGTGCACAAAGGTGTTTAGGCAGGAGATAGTGAGAGATCTGAACTGTTTGTTGCAACATCCACTCTCTTCATTAGACTTATCAGACTTCGGCTTCCACCTATCCTCATATCTAAAAGAATTTGTGGCTGGAAAATGAGCCCAATGAAGAGACTATGACAACCATCGGGGAATTATGCATGAGTCAGACTTATGGCATTGGCCTAACAAGTGATTACATCGAAAAACAACTGAAGTTGGGGGCTAAAATACACAACCTTCCACAAGGAGAAGAAGAACTTTTCCCCTTGCCCTTGTTGTTGCCGTCGTAGATCCGCACCGCTTCTACGTCGACAACTGCATCCACATTGTGCAGACCACTGTGAAGCGCATGGCAGAGGATGCTTCCAGTTGTACCACATATTAGGGTTGAGTAACCATGTAAGTTCCTGGATGGAATAATACGTAAAATAAAGGAAAGGCGACCACTCATCTGTAGCCACGCGCCTGTGCGTTGGGTGTCTGCGAGGTTATGTGCGTGAATGTGTGTACTTCTACTAGAGAAAGAGCAAGAGCTCTAAAGCTATTATAAATGCCGTTTTGTGTTACATGTTTCTATTCGCCGCACATTAGTCAGCTATACGTGAGTGGTTACCTTTCCTTTATTTTACATATAAGGGTTCTTACGACTACATTCGTATATGAAATGTGGGAACATCACTGTAGGCGATGTGAGTAGTCCAGTCTTGTCTTCAACGTCTCTACTGGAGTGGTGCATAGGAGTCTGTAGGAAATTCTTAGATTCCTGACTTAAAACTGATTCTAGAAGCTTTGTAAGTAGGATTTCGTGGGATAGGCCTCAACCATCTACCAGTTTTACATTTCCATGACAGTCACTCGTGAGTCACACAAACCTATCACTTCTTGTGTTGCCCTTTCATTTTTTGTATACGTTGAGTAACCCCTGTTAGTCCTATTTGGTACCTGTTCCACACACAATATTTCAGGATGAGCCACATGAGTGTTCTGTGATCATTTTACTTCGTAGACTCATTGCATTTTCCCAGTATCCCACGTTTAAAGGAAAAATTGGCTCAAATGGCTCTGAGCACTATGGGACTTAACTGCTGAGGTCATCAGTCCCCTAGAACTTAGAACTACTTAAACCTAACTAACCTAAGGACAACACACACATCCATGCCCGAGGCAGGATTCGAACCTGCGACCGTATCGGTCGCGCGGCTCCGGACTGTAGCGCCTAGAACCGCTCGGCCACTCCGGCCGGCTCGTTTAAAGGAAGTTGCAAATGTAGGCACCACTTAGGAACCTTATCAATCTCTTCCTGGATATTTGTGCATCACTTTTCAGACAGTACTTCATTATAAACTTGTGTAAAATACTTAAGGACGAAAGTAACTTTCACTTAATGTGGCAGGTCACATAACATAGCTCGATGAAACTTGGAACATATATAGAAACAGCTGCTACAGTAGAGAAAAGAATAGAAGGAAACTGAAAGAAATACGCAATGAGATGTAGAGAAATAACAATCTTATTCAAACACAATAATTACGCTGAAGTCACCACGATTCATGGTCGCCCCTGTACATTACAAGAGGCGGCACATGGTTCTTACACTGAAGCAGCAAAGAAACTGGTATAGGCACGCGTATTCAAATACAGAGATATGTAAACAGGCAGAAGACGGCGCTGCGGTCGGCAACGCCAAATAGACAACAAGTGTCTGGCGCACTTGTTAGATCGGTTACTGCTGCTACAATGGCACGTTATCAAGATTTAAGTGAATTTGAACGTCGTGTTATAGTCGGCGCACGAGCGATGGGACGCAGTATCTCCGAGGTAGTGATGAAGTGGGGAATTTCACGTACGACGATTTCACGACTGTACTGTGAATATCAGAAATCTGGTAAAACATTTAATCACTGACATCGCTGCGGCCGGAAAAAGATCCTGCAAGAACAGGACCAACGACGACTGAAGAGAATCGTTCAGAGTGACAGAAGGGCAACCCTTCCGCAAATAGCTGCAGATTTCAATGTTGGGCCAGCAACAAGTGTCAGCGTGCGAAGCATTCAACGGAACATAATCGATATGTGCTTTCGGAGCCAAAGGCCCACTCGTGTACCCTTGATGACAGCACGACACAAAGCTTTACGCCTCGCTTGGGGCCGTCAATACCAACATTGGACTGTTGATGACTGGAAACTTGTTACCTGTCCGGACGAGTCTCGTTTCAAATTGTATCGAGCAGATGGACGTGTACGGGTATGGATACAATCTCATGAATCAATGAGCCCTGCATGTCAGCAGGGGACTGTTCAAACTAGTGGAGGATCTGTGATGGTGTGGGGCATGTGCAGTTTGGAGTGATTTGGGACCCCTGATACGACTCTGACAGGTGACACTATAACCCTATCCCTAATATTGTAGTTTACTATGCTTTTACCTTAACAACAGAAAAATCTTCCTCTATGTTGTCATGTATACTATACCCTAACAGAACAAATACTCCTGTCACGGGAAAAGCCACGTCTAACCCTCTTACTAAAATTTAGTTTAGTTTCCAAATTAAGTACAATATGGGAGGGTAGTCCTGTTAATAGGAAAAGCTAATCAATAGAGTTACCCTTTTTACAGGATTTGACCATGTGTTGTGTCTAATGGATAAGTAAATCAGACTATTCAGTTCTTTTCCTAAGATCTTATCCAGCGATTAAATAGAAATACAGTATGAATAATATTATACTGAAGCTGGGACAACTCAGTTCCAAGTTCATTTAATGGTTTAAAAAATGTACTAATGGTCGCCAGCCTATCCAGGCAATGAAACAGTGAAGCATTGGAAAAGGAGAAGTATCAATTTTGCCTACTTTCTTCCTACTGTTTAATTTGGTTCCTTAAATTAAATATTACTCCACGTATATAATGTTGGTGCAGACACTGGAATTTATTTTTGACTACTACACCCTTATACATTAGGTTTCTAAAAGAGAAAAAGTCCAGTAGATAATTTGAAGGGAGCTAAAAAAAATTGGCAGGAGGGACCTATATAAAAGCATTTTCTATAATAAACAAACTTAAATACTAAAATACTAAAGCATACACTTTTTATACTGAACATTTCACTTCAAGAAAACCTCTTTCTTATTGGAAGTTAATTTCAAAAGCTACTATTTTTTGAACTAACTCTGTATAGTCGTTTACAAGTTGGTTACACACACTGAATTTTACGTAAGGAACCTTTTACTGTAACACTTGGCAATTGTTAAGAAAACACAAAAACAATTTAAATGGTGCCTCTTTATATTAACTTGGCACTTCATAAGTCTGCAAAATAGGATACTCAGAATCATCAAAAACGAGGAAGGAACTATATATAGGTGTGTGATTAGGATGAAATAACAGGGTGAACCAGTTTCTTTAAAGTTCAAGAATGATTATTAAAACACGGTTTAAATTGATGGTTCACGCTGTGCAAAAGTAGATTTACTATAAAAAAGTCTTATCTGGTGGCTGTAGGCTTGAGTTTGGCGAACAATTATGGCAGCTACACTACCCACAGTACGGCCTGCAAGTCTCTTTCTGTATGGGCTCAATTTGTCTTCTTGGCGTTGGTCAGTTCTACATACAATAGCCCAACAACTCCCATATACGCCATAAGCCGTTTGCAATCTCCATCCGAGGCATTTTGTGCGAATTTGCAGGCAATGCTTCTCCTGCTCCACATAGGTATTGCCTCAATCACTGTCGCCTACAGACTGTTAGTTGCTTCTCGCGCTTGCTCTAGGTAGCACGCCAATTCACCCTTGCCACCTTTTCCACTCGCCGGAGCCACTTTTGTTTTAAACAAAAGCACACTGGCTTTTACATAAGACCTATTTCTTATATTGTTGATAAGCGTGATTATTTCTTAAATTGTCAAATTTGCGTTAACATGAACAATTTATACACACAACTATTTTTAAATATGAAAGGTCATCAGAAAATTATTTAACGTAACATACAATTTACATAGTATTTTTCATACATTACTCACATACGATAAAAAGAACTTCAACCTCCAGTATAACACACTTTACTTTACATACACAGAAAATTTAGTAACAATTTGCGAAAAGTTTTAAAGCAGAAAAGTTATAAAAAATTTAAATTAACTATAAACAAATATTGTTATAACAAGTGCGCAAGCATCCTGTTTCATCACCTGCATCCATTCATGTCCATTGTGCATTCCGACGGACTTGGGCAATTCCAGCAGAACAGTGCTATACCGCACACGTCCACAATTCTAACAGACTGGCTTCAAGAACACTCTTCTGAGTTTAAACACTTCTGCTGGCCACCAAACTCACTAGACGTGAACATTATTGAACATATCTGGGATGCCTTGCAACGTGCTGTTCAGAAGAGATCTACAGCCCCTCGTACTCTTGCGGATCTGTGGACAGCCCTGCAGGATTCACGGTGTCTGACCTCCAGATCTTTGAAAACTGTACACTCACCGGTCAGCTTTATTGTGGCACTAGACTGTTACCACATGTGCGTTATCGTGGAGTGGCAGCACTGCACGCCGTCTTCCTGGTCGTTGTTCTTGGATTGCGTCTGCAAGATGTCTCAGTTATTAACAATGAACCTCAGCAGTGATGGTTAGACCTCGGGGAAGTACACCGTCGCTGTTCCACCAGTGCATAACATTATCTTCAGTGGATGCGCGCAGGTCCTTGTACGGAAACTTGCTGCTTTGTTTGCGCTCAACCATTCCTTTCTTTTCCTTATGTTAGCATAAAGACACCATTTCTCGTCACCAGTACTGACACAGGACAGGAAAGATCGGTGTTGTTCACGAGTTAGTTGATGACGAGGAAGCAGAGATGCACATTTGGCCACCTGGTGATTTTTGTGGTTTTGGCTTTAGAGCATGCGGTAACCAAACACCTGATTTTTGACCTTTCCCCATTGCATGCAAACGTCGCACGACGGTGGAATGGTGCCTGTTTATCAAATTTGCCAGTTCTCGAGTACAATGACGTGGATCATTGTGGATTTGTGCTCTTAAACAACCTTCATGAAACCCGAAGGTCACCAATGTGAAAATGATCCTCCTTAAAACTAGCACACCATTTTGTTGCCATGCTCTGTCCAATGGCATTATTCCGGTACATGGCGCAATTGTTTCTGACTGCTTATTAAATTCAAACGGAAGAATATTTCTGAAATGTTTCGATTTATCTACTTGGCACTCCATTTTCTGGTATCCACTGATCCACTCATATCTCCAAATGAGAAAGTGACAGTTTGTAAACTCATATACCACCAGTGAACTAGAAATAAAAAATGACAATCGGTAAATAAATGAATAGCAACTGGAATACCAACATGCAAAACGAAAACGCTACGAACGTGTGCACCAACCTGGTACCATAGCAGCGGTTCCTGTCTACAGTCAAAGCACCTTGCGAAAGCTACTTTCGTCCATAAGTGTTACACACCGGTCTAGTACATTATATACTAGCAAAAAGACTGATTTTACTATTAATATTGCCTGGCGAGTCATTAATACACGACATGAAGAGTGAAGTTGGTAACACAGTTCGCTGGTCACGCTTGAAGCAAGTTCTGACTGTCTAGGCAGCTGGCGCCAGGGCGTCGCGCAGTCTGCGTGCGGAGGCGTCTGGAGCCGTCAGACGCAGACGGAGGCAGGTCGATAGCCGCCACGCACCGCGGCCGGCGTCGCGACGCCGATCGATGAGGCAGCGTGCCGACTGCCGGCTGGGAGGGCTGCCCCGCCCCCTGTCCTTTGTTGGGACGCTCACCTGGGAAGCTCACAGACCGGAGCTGGCGCAAAAGCGACGCCGTCTCATTGCTGTAGTTTCACGCGCGATCTGTACTGTGCTGTCCCAGATATTAATACTGTCAAGTACACTACATGACAGAAAAAGGTGAAGTAAATAAAGATCTGTTTGAGCGCTTCAGCAGTTCTGTGGGATGGCCTTCCCAGGTCATGAAGCCTGGCATAAAACCGCAGGCTACTGAAGCTATTTTCATGAACACTGATGAGCCAGAAGATTATGACCAACGACCTGCTATCGGTATAAATCCGTCCAGGCGATAGCAGTGTCACTGCAGAGGAATAACTGCTAGGCAGACACACGCACGGTGCATGTAGTATCAAATGGCTCTAACAAGGGAACTTCCCCATCGCACCCCCCTCAGATTTAGTTATAAGTTGGCACAGTGGATAGGCCTTGAAAAACTGAACACAGATCAATTGAGAAAACAGGAAGAAGTTGTGTGGAACTGTGAAAAAAATAAGCAAAATATACAAACTGAGTAGTTCATGGGAAGATATCCAATATAAGGACATTAGGAACGCAGGAGCACTGTGGTCTCGTGGTAACGTGAGCAGCTGCGGAACGAAAGGTCCATGATTCAAATCTCCCATCGCGTGAAAATTTTAATTTTTTATTTTCAGTGTATGTGACAAACTCTTATGTTTTCATCACTTTTTTGGGAGTGATTATCACATCCACAAGAAAACCTAAATCGGGCAGGGTAGAAGAATCTTTGTACCCATTCGCCAAGTGTACAAGTTAGGTGGGTCGACAACATATTCCTGTCATGTGACGCACATGCCGTCACCAGTGTCGTATAGAATATATCAGACATGTTTTCCTGTGGAGGAATCGGTTGACCTATGACCTTGCGATTAAATGTTTTCGGTTCCCATTGGAGAGGCACGTCCTTTCGTCTGCTAATCGCACGGTTTTGCGATGCGGTCGCAAAACAAAGACACTAAACTTATTACAGTGAACAGAGACGTCAGTGAACGAACGGACAGATAATAACTATGCAAAAATAAAGAAAGTAAAGTTTTCACTCGAGGGAAGACTTGAACCACGGACCTCTCTTTCTGCAGCTGCTCACGTTACCACTGAACCACGCCGCTCCTGCGCTGACATTGTCATGATGTTGCTTATGTGGTCCATGGACTACTCAGTTTGTATATTTTGCTTATTTTTTCACAGTTCCACACAACTTCTTCCTGTTTTCTCAATTAATCTGTGTTCAGTTTATCAAGGCCTATCCACTGTGCCAACTTATAACTAAATCTGAGGGGGGTGCGATGGGGAGGTTCCCTTGTAAGCACTATGGGACTTAACTTCTGAGGTCATCAATCCCCTATAACTTAGAACTACTTAAACCTAACAAACCTAAGGACATCACACACACCGATGCCCGAGGCAGGATTCGAACCTCCGACCGTAGCGGTCGCGCGGTTCCAGACTGTAGCGCCTAGAACCACTCGGCCACCCTGGCCGGCGCGTGTAGTATCCATTATGCTCTGGGGAACATTCACGTTGGCGTTCATGGGCCCAGTGGAGCTCGGGCAAGGCACCATGAAGGCCAAGGAGTATCGTACACTGGTTGCTGACCACGCCTTCATGACCATTTTTTCCCGATGGCAGTGGCATTTTTCAACAAGATAATGGCGCCGTGTCACAAGGTCAGTAGTGTGTTGGAGTGGTTCGAGGAACACGGTGGCGAGCTCCAATTGATGTACTGGCTCCACAAATCGCTACATCTGAATCCGATCGAACACATGTGGCATGTGATGAGATGCGGCGCCACAGCTCATCGCCCCTCCCTCCTCGGAATTTACGGGAATTAGGTGACTTGTGCGTGTAGATGTAGAGCCAACTCCCTCCAGAGATCTACCAAAGTTCATTGCTTCCATGCCACGATGCGTCGCCGCTGTTATCCGTGCCACAGGTGGACATATTGGCTATTAGGTAGGTGGTCATAATGCCTGGCTGAACCAGTGTATATTACAGCGTTTGGAAACGTCCTAGACAAGTGTCACGTGAATCCTCAAGGAACGTAATCAGTAGTTGAAATTAAAACAGTAGCTGAGGCGGTGCTTTGGTTACCAGATGTGTTGCAAAGGCGTTAATGTGTAATTGTTGGTTGGGTTGTTTGGGGGAAAGAGACCAAACTGCGAGGTCATCGGTCTCACCGGATTAGGGAAGGACGGGGAAGGAAGACGGCCGTGACCTTTCAAAGGAACCGTGCCAGCATTTACCTGGAGCGATTTAGGGAAATCACGGAAAACCTAAATCAGGATGGCCGGATGTGTAATTGTTTTAATTAATATCGTAGTCAGGAGTAGCATTATGAAACGAATATTTCCCGTAGTTTCATTTTGCAGTAGGGGTAGGGGTGGGTGGGAGAGGGGGGCAGGGTTGTATGAGATACGGTGTTAGTCGTAAGTACGTTTATGTTTTCAGAACATGACTGAGCAAACACTACAAGAGATACAGAACACAGACACATGTCAGTGGATACAGCATCTCTCCAAGTTTGTAAATCATATTTCGGGTTAACAACATTGGCTTTGTTTGCAATGTGGCAGACGTCAACACGTGCGTGGGATTTGTTGACACGATGCGTCCGGGATAGCGCGCCGGCAGCCTGCTTTGCAAACCTGTTGATTGGATTGCCTATCTGCAGGCGCGAACTGATTCGACGTGACAGTACGGAGGCGAGAGCTAACGACGAAACTTGAGGACAGCACATCTTACAGGTGCAGCATATAGGGTAGTTGTAAGAGCTGTGTAAACCATTAGCAGGCTTCTCTTTACCAGGAGACATCGATACATAGCAATAACATGCAGCAAACTCCCTCTACGTCTCTCATGACCTTAAGTGTTAGACATACGGCCCGATGGCAGTCGAAGTGTATCTTAGCTACTAGGAAACCATTGTAAGAAGTTTATATTTGTTGCGAACATCCTCAATAGTGTTACAGAAAACGATTGCACCCAGTGAATATTCTTTTTTGTGAAGTGTTTTATTTCCTTTCTCTCCAAATAGAGCTGCGCTGAACTATTTATTTCGATTTTATTTTTCTCGTGTCATTATTATCGTTAAACCGCATTAGTGTTTATGATCAATACCACTCCAATAAGGGTACTTCTAAGGTAAAGTAAACTGGCTTTATACGGCAGGCATATTCCTGGGGAATCTCTCTAGAAGCGCTTCACATGCGAGATGACAGAATATCGGAAGTGTTTGTTGGGGAACTCCGTGTTCAGTGTTCTGTGTTCAGTGGGCATACGTTTGGCAAGCTACTATTGTGAACTTCTAATAAATTTTTATTTCTACAGCAGCAACTTCAGAATGCTGTTCACTGCAAAATCTTCGAGTATAAGTGTTTTTGGGCTTGTATTACTTCTTGATATACAGGGTGGTTGTAATTAAACTTTCGCTATTCCAGAGAGTCTCCATGAGAAACGAGTGACTGCAGGAAGCGAAACTTTGTGGAACCAGTTGTGAGGACATGCATAAGAGGAAAAACGAATAAACAATTGAAAGAAAACCACTTTAATTTCCGCATGAGGTGTTAACATTTGTTAATCAGGTACCATGTCTACATTCCAGGTACAACCGTTGCTTAATGACATGACCATCTGCATCCACGACACCCTGGATCAGCGCCATAGATTGCTCTGCTTTTGCCCGAAATAACGATGAACCATGGAATGTTCAGCTGTCGTGGCAGCTCGTGCACTGCTTGAAAATCGCACATTGCGGCCAGCATTCTCAGCCATGCCAACAGTAGCTTCTTCAACGATTTATGGCGCAATCGGCCGTCGGCCTCTCCCAGGGGCACTTCCCAAATCGCCAGTTAATTCTAACATCCGAATCGTGTTCTTCAACCTCTCCGTTGTTCTGTAACGCTTGGTACTCCGAAGAGCAGCAGCACTATTGCTGTTGTTTTGATAGAACAGCTTTACGCCTAGTGCCCTGATCACCTCATCCAGACCCATGTTGATTGCAACTGTAATGCACATTGATGCTTGTGTTTCAATCCTATGTCGCCGTACCAGCACCAGCGACTAATGTCAAGTCATGACACTAACACTACTAACATCGGCTCAAGTAGCGAAAGTTTAATTGCAGCCACTCTGTATGTGACAACGTCGCCTCCAACTTTTTTTTTTTCAGAATGGTTCGTACTCTCTAAATTACTACTGCTTACGACGGAAAGTCGTTACTCCATCTGAGCATACCGAAACGATCAAAACTCCACAATCATGTTTGACACTAGACAGACGAATCGCAGCAATGCAGTCATATTTCCACACATGAGACATTGGAAGCCAGCGATTCAACAGAATGTTTGAGAATTACGAGGAATCAGCGATTGATCGCCGCGATTCGTCACACACGTGCGATTTACGGGTAGATCGCGAGACCTGGCGACGGATCGCTGCGATTCGTCGCTCGTCTGTGGGGCCTGTAAGTCGATCTACGTGCCACAATTGCTCTCTGCTTTTATCAGATGATTGATCATGTCTTGTCAATATGCTGGCAAATCCTTTATTCTGCCAGGAGGAAACAGTACAGCACCTTTGTTCAGTCGTCGACAAAGCACGAACGTCATGCCTACACAACTAAAAGTGTTGCTACGGAATAACATCGTCGCTGGACAACTATAAGGAAACGTAGAATTTCATAGGTTATTACGCCATTTGCGTACGGAAGGCAGCTGGCCTTAAATGTTAGTAAATGCAAGGTAGTACATAAAACAAAAGAAAACAACCAATGGTATTAAAGTGTTATGAGTAGCTTTTGGAGCCTGTCATGTGTTTTAAATACCTAGAGCAACACGTCAGAGTAATGTGTTTGGAAATCAGTAACACGCAACGCAAAAGAAGAATCTTTGGGAGACATGATAAAACAGTAGAGTTGACTATTGCAACCTTTCTAGTGTATTATTTCAGCGTCCCTAACAATCAGAAATACACTCCTGGAAATTGAAATAAGAACACCGTGAATTCATTGTCCCAGGAAGGGGAAACTTTATTGACACATTCCTGGGGTCAGATACATCACATGATCACACTGACAGAACCACAGGCACATAGACACAGGCAACAGAGCATGCACAATGTCGGCACTAGTACAGTGTATATCCACCTTTCGCAGCAATGCAGGCTGCTATTCTCCCATGGAGACGATCGTAGAGATGCTGGATGTAGTCCTGTGGAACGGCTTGCCATGCCATTTCCACCTGGCGCCTCAGTTGGACCAGCGTTCGTGCTGGACGTGCAGACCGCGTGAGACGACGCTTCATCCAGTCCCAAACATGCTCAATGGGTAACAGATCCGGAGATCTTCCTGGCCAGGGTAGTTGACTTACACCTTCTAGAGCACGTTGGGTGGCACGGGATACATGCGGACGTGCATTGTCCTGTTGGAACAGCAAGTTCCCTTGCCGGTCTAGGAATGGTAGAACGATGGGTTCGATACGGTTTGGATGTACCGTGCACTATTCAGTGTCCCCTCGACGATCACCAGTGGTGTACGGCCAGTGTAGGAGATCGCTCCCCACACCATGATGCCGGGTGTTGGCCCTGTGTGCCTCGGTCGTATGCAGTCCTGATTGTGGCGCTCACCTGCACGGCGCCAAACACGCATACGACCATCATTGGCACCAAGGCAGAAGCGACTCTCATCGCTGAAGACGACACGTCTCCATTCGTCCCTCCATTCACGCCTGTCGCGACACCACTGGAGGCGGGCTGCACGATGTTGGGGCGTGAGCGGAAGACGGCCTAACGGTGTGCGGGATCGTAGCCCAGCTTCATGGAGACGGTTGCGAATGGTCCTCGCCGATACCCCAGGAGCAACAGTGTCCCTAATTTGCTGGGAAGTGGCGGTGCGGTCCCCTACGGCACTGCGTAGGATCCCACGGTCTTGGCGTGCATCCGTGCGTCGCTGCGGTCCGGTCCCAGGTCGACGGGCACGTGCACCTTCCGCCGACCACTGGCGACAACATCGATGTACTGTGGAGACCTCACGCCCCACGTGTTGAGCAATTCGGCGGTACGTCCACCCGGCCTCCCGCATGCCCACTATACGCCCTCGCTCAAAGTCCGTCAACTGCACATACGGTTCACGTCCACGCTGTCGCGGCATGCTACCAGTGTTAAAGACTGCGATGGAGCTCCGTATGCCACGGCAAACTGGCTGACACTGACGGCGGCGGTGCACAAATGCTGCGCAGCTAGCGCCATTCGACGGCCAACACCGCGGTTCCTGGTGTGTCCGCTGTGCCGTGCGTGTGATCATTGCTTGTGCAGCCCTCTCGCAGTGTCCGGAGCAAGTATGGTGGGTCTGACACACCGGAGTCAATGTGTTCCTTTTTCCATTTCCAGGAGTGTATATGAACTGCCACAACAGTTCTCCAGTTCATCGCAGTTTTAGTATTGTTTGAAAAACACAAACAGAGTATTTGCAAATCCAAATCATTTTTAAAATGTATGAAATTAAGTGTTCTGATGTGTTCAGGTATTCATGAAATCATTCATCATGTTCTGTAGAACTCACCATGGGACTTCTTCGTGGGTGTAGCACGAGTTCAAGACACACGCTAAGAAGGAAGGGACTCTGAACACGGGATGCACAACAAGGATGAATATTACGATTTAACGTCTCGTCAACGCAGATGCCATTAGAGACGATGCACTAGCACGGATTAAGGAAGGAAGTGATCGTGACTTGTTCAAAGACACCAATCCGGTATTTAACGTAAGAGATTTAGGGAAATAACGAAAAACCTACAGCAGGGTGGATGCATGGGGATTTGAAACGTCATCCTCCAGAATACGAGTCCAGTGCTTACCACTGCGCCACCGCGCTCAGTACACTGTCAATACGTTGTTACACACTTCATGCTTACAACTGCTAAATTCAGGATAGCAAAATTAGCTGTATATTACTACTGAGAAAAATCTAGGCCAGGCTCGTCCAAACTGCGCCCCTGGGGCCCTAGCGCCCGCGATCGCCCGCGGCCAGCGCCCCGGGCGAATTCGTATGTTGTCGCAGTGGCCGAGCCGTGTCGCTTAGTTGGCAGTGCAGACCGCCCGCCCGCCCGCCGCGCCTCTCGACCTCATACCATTATAAGACACAACCACGGGTTTGGATATTTTTCTAGCCGTGGAAGACGTGTTAGAGTCAATGGGTTAAAAATAGGAACGCCTGACCAGCGTAACAACGGATGGAGCCCCTGCGCTACGAGGGATACGCACTGGATTCCTGGGCTACGTCAGGTCAAAAATGGCTGAAGTTGGCTGTTCCTTATTCGCGGCAGTCCATTGTCTAATATACTAGGAGGCACGTTGTGGGAAGATTGTCAACATAAAAAATGTTATGGACACAGTTCTTCCAACGGTTAATTATCTTCGATCGTATGTACTCACAGATCTCCAATTTAAAGAATTTCTGGCTGATATCGAAGCGGAATACTCTGACATCTCTTACCACACCGAAGTAAGATGGCTAGGCAGAGGAAAGGTGCTTCATCGGTTTTTCTCCTTGACGGATGAACTAAATACCTTTTTGAAATGAAAGGACGTCCAGAAGAATTACTTTGTGATCCTAAGTGGGTGGCGAATTTGGCTTTTTTGAGTGACCTTACTGGTCATTTAAATACTTTGAACATTTCACTCCAAGGCGAAAATCAGTCTGTTGCTGATTTAATGCAAACGATTCAAGCATTTAAAAGAAACTTATTTTGTGGGGAAAACAGTTGCGCGAGAAGAATTGTGGACAATTTCCTGCACTATACAGTGTTAAAGACGATGTGGATTTTTCAGATTATGTTCAAATCATTTTCGAATTACAAGAACAGTTTGAAAACAGATTTTTGGAGATATGTGAGCTTCAACCGGCCTTATATATATTTGTTCGCCCGTTTTCCCTTCGGGCAGAGGACGTCTCACTAGTGCTTCAACAAGAGCTGACTGACCTGCAGTGCGATATCCGCCTAAAGAACCGCTTTCTTATGTGTAAAACTTTGGATGACTTTTACAGATGTTTCAACGAGAGAAATATCCTCTTTTGCACAAGCACGCGGCCAAATTTCTCTCAATGTTTCGTTCGACGTATATTTGCGAGCGCTTTTTCTCTCTTTTAAAGCTTGCTAAAACTAAGAACCGTTCATTACTTGGCGATAAAAATTTGACTAATTCTTTGAGGTTAGTACTTTCATGGAATATTGTACCAAACCTAGACAAAATCGTTTCCTCGAAAAAGAAAAACGTGTAAAATGCTAATTCTCTTCTTTAACAATGTTGACTGTAAGAATTAAAGAGCTTTATAACCTTAATTCCATTTTTAATAAGTTTTCAAAAGTTCTTCAGTTAAAAGTATTACGTACAAAACAGCTAACTAAGGACCCGATTTCTAAACTCTGAAAAGGGATACAAAACTCTGTAGCACGAAGTATAACAAACCATATTTACTTGTAACTACTAACAGTAAGAATGAGACACTATATTCCTTACATAAAACTATTTCTAAAATAGAAAATTTTACGTTGGATCAGACCGCGGGACAGTCCAGCGCAGAGTAGTGCTGTGCGGTCTACTCGCTTCGCAGCACACTCTCTCTCTCTCTCTCTCTCTCTCTCTCTGTATCTCTCTCTCTCTCTCTCGCTCCTATGGCGACACTAGCGACACACGGTCGCGGACGGGGCGCTGAACTACACTGCCTGGCGCCCGCGGGGCGCGGGCGCGCCCGCCGGGCGCAATTCTTGGATGAGCCTGATCTAGGCAATCAGATAAAACATAACAGGAAGGGACGCTCCACCTTTCTGATCACAGGCGGGCCAGTCGGTCCTGATCGACCGCTATGTCATCCATCAGCCAATGACGTCACCTAGATGCGGTTTCAAGAGGCGTGTGACTAGCACACTGCCCTCCCAGGCTGTCGGGTTAGCGGAACTGGAGCCAGTTGGCATCACGAGACTCAGTGGATCCCTTTCCTGTCCTCCCACCAAGGAAAGATTACCGGCAGTACTGGGAATCGAAACAGGGTCCTTCGCATGGCAGCCGTCTACAGTGACCCTCGGCTACTGGGTTGACAAAAGTCATGCTATAGCAATATGCACATACACATATGGCGGTAGTATCGTGTACACAAGGTATAAAAGGGCAGTGCTTTGGCGGAGCTGTCATTTGTACTCAGGTGATTCGTGTGAAAACGTTTCCGACGTGATCGTGGCCACACAACAGGAATTAACAGACTTTGAAAGCGGAATAGTAGTTGGAGCTAGACGTATGGGACATTCCATTGCGGAAATAGTTATGGAATTAAATATTCATAAATCTACAGGGTCAAGAGTACGCCAAGAATACAAATTTCAGGCATCACATCTCACCACGGAGTAGTCGACGGCCGTCACTTAACGATCGAGAGTAGGGGCGCTTGCGTAGAGTTGTCAGTGGTGACAGACAAGTAACACTGCGTGAAATAACTGCAGAAATCAGTGCGCAACGCACGGCGAACGTACTCGTTAGGAGACTGCGGCGAAATTTGGCGTTAATGGGCTATGGCAGAAGACGACCAACACGAGTGCCTTTGCTAACAGTACTACGTCGCCCGTAGAGCCTCTCCTGGGCTCGTAACCATATCGGTTGGACCTTAGACGAATGGAAAACGGTGGCCTGGTCAGCTGAGTCCCGATTTCAGTTGATAAGAGTTGATGGTAGGGTTCGAAAGAGGCGCTGATCCTATGAAGCCTTGGACCCAAGTTGTCAACAGGGCACTGTGAAAGCTGGTGGTGGCTCCATAATGATGCGGACTGAGTTGGCGTGGAATGTACTGGGTTCTCTGGTCCAGCGAACCGCTCATTGACCAGAAATGATTTTCAGCTACATGGAGACCATCTGCAGCTATTCGTGGACTTTATGTTCCCAGACAACGACGAAATTTTTATGGATGACAATAAGCCATGTCACCGGGCCACAGTTGTTTGCGATTGGTTTCGAGAACACTGTGGACAGTTCGAGCGAATGATTTGGCCACCCAGATGGCTCGACATGAATCCCATCGAACATTTATGGGACATAATCGAGAGGTCAATTCGTGCACAAAATCCTGCACCGGCAACTGTTTCGCAATTACAGGCGGCTTAGGGGCAGCATGGTTCGAGATTTCTGCAGGGGACTTCCAACGAATTGTTGAGACCACGCCACATCGAATTGCTGGACTACGCCGGGCAAAAGGAGATGCGACACGATATTAAAAGGTACCCGCTCACTTTTGTCAGTTCCCCCTTTTCTATCGCCAGTTGTTTCCCACTGTTACGTTGGCTATGTGTTTCCCTTTCACTCAGTTGTTTGAAGAGGCTGATAAATAACTGCCGAGATGGTTGACATTTATTGGGATATATTACCACATACACCGTACAGGAACGAACTGCATTCTTCTTACACTGTAATTACACCATAAGCATGTCGGCTTTTTCTGCATTGATCCCATCGTTCACTCACGGCCTACTGCTCGGACTCTCACACACTACCTGACTTGCCAGGTACAATGCACTCAAGGAACACATAAGCACACTGTAAGCAAACATAACAACATCGTACCTACCAACTACGCAGGTTGAATGGCACAAACAAGCGTCGGTGTGGGAACTTTTCAAAGTACGACACCTCGTAAACGACTCGCACTAGACTCCTGTGCCGGCCGTTGTGACCGAGCGGTTCTAGGCGCTTCAGTCTGTACCTGTGTGATGTCCTTAGGTAAGTTAGTTTTAAGTAGTTCTAAGTTCTAGGGGACTGATGACCTCAGATGTTAAGTCTCATAGTGCTCAGAGCCATCTGAACCAATTTTTTAGACTCGTGCAACAAACACCACTGACATTCTAATTTGCCCTACTTTGTTAATGTCAATAGGTATTGTTCCATTTAAAAAAGTGTATGTTTCAACTAAAATATACTTTATAAGTATTGTTACAACCTGTTTATTGGCTAACAATACGAGCCCCTGACTAGCAATCTGTTCTGCTGTGAAAACCGCACATCAATCACACTTAACATTTGCACAATATTTGTGGTGCAACTTTTAGGTGATTCGCACTGTATACACCTGACATGGTCAGTCTGGAATGTAGATCGCTAGAAAAGCATTTTATTGGATGACCGATTTCGACAGAGCTATGCCATCATCATGTTGTAAAAACTCAAAAGTATATGACTCGACGACGACAGCATAGCTCTGTCGAAACCGGTCATCCTTTAGCGATCTTGGCCGGTCAAGTTTTCTCCACTTACCATGGGAAAGATTTGTTATTGTTTGCATACAGCCTTACCATTGGCGAATAATCATTGAGAACACTTATAACTGTACACTACCTGTTGGAGCTAAATATGGTGGATGAATGACATGCAAGCAGTCGTTGAAATGTCAGGTACTGGATGGAGAGTCATTGGAAGAACCCTAAGAAAATGTAATTCATTTACGAAGGAATAACCTTTCTTTCATTCGAGCAATTATTGACAAAAAAGATCTAAAGATGAGTTGCACGTTTCCACAGGGGTTTAGTCAGTGCCGAAGTGTAACGGAGGTGCTGATCAAGCTCCAGTGACAGATGCTACAAGAGGAACGTTAAGCATCGTGAAGAGCCATACTGCTAACATTCTCAGAGAGCACGAAAATGATTTTCACATTTTTCTGCGCACTTTCAGCATCTTCAGCCTACTGATTTAATTGTAGTTTTGTTTACAGGATGTTTACGGTGCAACAAGTCCTTCGGATTATGCTTTAACTTTTCCAAACACGATTTTTATATGTCGTTCCGGGGATATAACTTACAACGCATTCAGTGTCTCCATACGCAGAAATTCACCCAAAATAATGCATATCCTTTCACATTCGAATTAGTAATTAAAACCTACGCTTGCAGATACTTTTTATGGTTTAGTTATAATAGTTAATATAATATAATAACAGATTATAGTTACATACTTTTATTTTTTATTTTGTAGGTCTGGTTCCATAGGACCAATCTGAGGAGCAGATCTCCATGGTCATGGACCGTGTCAGAACATGAAATTACATGTTTACGAATCCCAAAAAGACGTCAAGCTATAAGTTTACGTAAACGCAATAACAATATAGGACAGGAATAAGCTTAACTTTTCAATGAATTCCTCAACAGGATAGAAGAAGTTATCCACGAGGAAATTTTTCAGATTAAATTTGAAAGAGCATGGATCACTGCTGAAATTTTTGAACTCTTGTGGTAGCTTATCAACTGAGTGAAAACTGTTGGGAATAAACTGACATTGTTAACAAGAAACGACGTAAAGAATTTATATATTGAGAAGCCAATGTCAGAATACCCAGACTAATGAACAGGGATCGACAGGAGGTTCGCGAACTCACACCATTTATTTCCCGAACTGCCCTTTTGTGAGCCTAAAATACCGTTCGAGAATGGGAAGAGTTACCCCAAAATGTAACACCATACGTCATAAGCAAATGAAAATAAGCAAAGTAGAGTACTTTTCGTGTCGAACTATCACTTTCTTCGGATAGTGTTCTAACAGTAAAAACGGCAGCGTTAAGTCTTTGAACAAGATCATGAACACGGGTTTTCTACGACAGTTTACTATCGATCCGAACACCTGGAAATTTGAGCTGTTCTGTCTCATTAATTATAGGCCCATTCTGTGTAATTAAAACGTCAGATTTTGTTGAAATGTGTGTCAGAAACTGTTTTTTTCTCTACCATCCTTTTCATACGCAAACAGAAATATTTTAGAATCACCTGTAAAGCTAGAAGCCATATCATTTGTATAAATAAGGAAAAGGAGTGGCCCCAGCACTGATACCTCGGGCACCCCCCCCCCCCCCCCCCCCCGCCACAATTTAAGCGTGCTCAACTCGGATCCCTCATCATAGCCATTCTCAGTACTGTGGAGGATGATCTCTTATTGTCTATTCTTACGGTAAGAGGTGAACCAATTGTGATCCTATTTCAGCGACACTCTATTGGTGAATGATGAGTAGCGTACTGCACCTCCTTTTTCCTTCTGGAATTATATTTATGAATGTTATTGTTGTTTTCTGTGATAGCTAGTTGGCAAGAAATTTAATGAGGAAGTTAAAGTACTGTGAGGTTGTAGTTTCTACACGCAGTTATTTAAAGCTCTACAAGAGATCCTAGAGTTGAGGCCACATGTTATCGTTATTTCATGCTTCTACTGCTCGATGAAGAGTTGTCAGAGAATGGTGCTATAAGTGACAGAAAATAAGCAAAGTAAGTCTATATTTTGACACAATAAGACTTCTTTAAAAGCGGATTAAAAACAGTCTTGACCACAATAAAATATTTATTCGAGTGTTAACTGGTTTCGATCAGAAAATGGCCATTTTGAAACCATTTATACCTTGATGGTAGGTGGTGGCAGTCAACGGAGCAACTGCTGACGGTGCTACAACACCTGCTCCGTTCACTGCCGCCACCTACCTTCATAATATTGAAGACTGAAACGTCAAAAGTCATGGGATAGCGATATGCACATTTACAGATGGCAGTAGTATCTCTTGCAGAGGTTATAAAAGGACACTGCATTGGCGGAGCTGTCATTTGAAATCAAGTGATTCATATGAAAAGGTTTCCGATGCGATTAGGGCCATACGACGGGAATTAATAGACATTGAACGCGGAATAGTAATTGGAGCTTGGCGCATGGGACATTCAACTTCGGAAATCGTTAGGGAATTAAACATTCTGAAATCGACAGTGTCAAGAGTGTGCCAAGAATACCGAATTTCAGACATCACGCCTCACCACCGACAATGCAGTGTCCGACGGCCTTCATTTAACGACCGAGAGCAGCGGCGTCTGCGTAGAGCTGTCAGTGTTAACAGACAAATAACACTGCGTGTAATAACCGCAGGAATTAATGTGGGACATGCGACGAACGTATACGTTAGGACAGTGCTGCGAAATTTGTCGTTAAGGGGCTATGGCAGCAGACGATCGACGAGAGTGCCTTTGCTAACTTCATGACACCGTCTGAAGCGCCTCTCCTGAGCTCGTGACCATTTCGGTTGGGTGCTGGACTACTGGGCAACCGTGGCCTGGTCAGGTAAGTTCCGATTTCAGTTGGTAATAGCTAACGGTAGGGTTGAGCGTAGCCTACTGCAGACCCTACAAAACCTGGACGCAAATTGTAACAAGGCACTGTGCAAGCCGGTGACTGCTCCATAATGGCGTGGGCTGTGTTTACATGGAATGGTCTGGGTCCTTGTTATGCTGCGCTACTTTGGGACCATTTGGAGCCGTTTATGAACTTCATGTTCCCACACAGCTGTTCGAGATTGGTTTGAAGAGCATTCTGGGCAACTCGAGCAAATGATTTGGCCACCAAGATCGCCCGACATGCCGGCCAGAGTGGCCGAACGGTTCTAGGCGCTACAGTCTGGAACCGCGCGACCGCTACGGTCGCAGGCTCGAATCCTGCCTCGGGCATGGATGTGTGTGATGTCCTTAGGTTAGTTAGGTTTAAGTAGTTCTAAGTTCTAGGGGGCTGATGACCTCAGATGTTAAGTCCCATAGTGCTCAGAGCCATTTGAACCTGTTTGGGTTCCTGTTATTTATAAATACGCGGAATAAATTTCAAATTATGTTTCATTCATTGATCCTTCCTTGCTGAACTATTGTTGGAAGGGAATCATGTATTGTGCGATACAGAATTGATTATTTTTTATATCAATATAGTAATAAGTCCATTCGCTGAGCCTGAGAGAATAACTTCCAAGAAAATGTTATTTGACATTAGAAAAAACGCAAGGAACCTAATATCGATCCCTTTGGTGATGTACCAAAGGGATCGATATTAGGTGATAACAGGAATGACCACCAGCAGGCACTAATCAACCATAACCGTCTAATAAGTATGGTTATGAATGTACATGGCTGCATTTTTATGTACTTTTTTTCTGTACTGGTGCCTGCCGAGAATTGCTTTTAAAAGACGCATCATTATTTTTTTCAGGAGCATGAACTTGGCGCTGCCGGGCTTGCGTCGATGGAGACTCTGGATGACAGCAGCGCTGCTGTACAAGACGACGGCATGGAGAGCGTCAAGCTCGACATGGATGTAAGTTAACTGGAGGAAATTTGTGTTTCAAGTTCAGTGACGACGAATTAATCCTGCCGCTGGAAGAAAGCAGCATTAAGCTGGTGTTTAGCCACTGCCACAAGGACATCAAGTCAACTCCTCTAGTAACACGTAAAGTCCTGTGTTGGCCATGTTGTTTGACTGTACCAAGCCACCACGAGTCCCAGTTTCCCGTTAAACTTACTTGACTTTAGTTAAATATAAAAAAAAACTTGTGCTAAAACGTTAAGACGCTATAAAGCTGGACATTAACCAGGTGACTGGACTGTCTCTATTGGAATCCAGGGGGTGAACTGTGCCATCGCACAGGTTGGCAAGTTTTTGGGGGCAGCAAAATCTTAAATTATAATATGGTTCCAAAAGGACGAATTAAATAACACAATGTAACTCTTTACATAAATCAAGAAGTCTGAGAATAAGATGGAAATAGAAATCACTCATAAAATCTAGTGTCTTATCGGAAATTATGTACGAAATTGTGAAACAGATGACAAAGGAAGCGCTGGATTTGGTCACTTCTGGTTCGTCTTTCAAAATAGCTTCCTAGTGGCAATGCTGCCTACTCAATTTCTACCACGTGCTTACACAACACATAAAATGTACCTAAGTCCGTTTGAAAGCCCTTCCAGAAGCGAAAAACTTAAATGAAGATCAATGTCAGTATATGATGGCTTAACTGTTCCTACACAGCAACCTTAAATACCTGTATCAGTATCACACAGAAAAACACTTTGAAACAAATGGAGGAGGAGGAGGAGATTATTGTTTAACGTCCCGTCGACAACGAGGTCATTAGAGACGGAGCGCAAGCTCGGGTGAGGGAAGGGTGGGGAAGGAAATCGGCCGTGCCCTTTCAAAGGAACCATCCCGGCATGTGCCTGAAGCGATTTAGGGAAATCACGGAAAACCTAAATCAGGATGGCCGGAGACGGGATTGAACCGTCGTCCTCCCGAAAGCTAGTCCAGTGTGCTAACCACTGCCCCACCTCGCTCGGATTGAAACAAATAATAAAGATTAAGTATAATATGCACTGTAAACATTTCACTCCTGTTTCACTGACTGGTGTTCCGTACCTGACTAGTTTTTAAAGACGTATACATGTCAGGAAGATGTTTTGGTCTGCTGCAAAAGCTCATGGCTTTCTTCCATAAGTTTAATAAAAACAGCAGATACACAGAACAAAGACTTCAGTCAGCAATAATATATTCTCGTTGACTATTGATAACAGTCTACCAACATTTGCGTATCTTTTCGATTCCGCGATTGTGGAAATCAAGCGGTGTTGAGGCGAAGAACTCGTCTAGCCAGGTTCTTACCACATTTTCATCCAGAAAGGAAGCACCTTGCATATTGTTCGATAGGGAGGGGGAAAGATGAAAATCTGAGGGCGCAAGATCAGTTGAATAAGGTAGTTGCGGATTGACTTCCCAGCCCAACTCCTGTACAGCGTTTTCTGTCCTCTAGCAGAATGCGGGCGGGTATTATGGTGGAATAGCATCACTTCACGCCGTCTTCCTTGTCGTTGTTTTTGTATTGTGTCTGCAAGACGTCTCAGATGTTGATAATAAATGTTGGCAATGATGGTTACATCTTAGGGAACCAATTCGTAGTACTCATACACTACACTGTTGCTGTTACGTCAGATACGTAGACTTTCTTTTGTGGATGTACACAGGTCTTTGTATCGGGAGCTGCTGCTTTGTTTAGAGTCATCCATACCTTTCTTTTCCTTATGTTAGCATACAAACACCATTCCTGCTCATCAGTAACGAAACAGAATAGGAATGGTCGGTGTTGTTCATGAGCCAATTGATGACGAGCAATGCACATGCGTCCACCCGCTGACTTTCATGATTTTGGCTTACAGCAAGTGATACCCACACACCTGATTTTTGTACCTTCCCATTTCATGCAAATGTCGCACGATGATGGAATGATGACTGTTCATCAAATTTTCGATTTCTCGAGTACAGTGACATGGATCGTTGTGGAATAATGCTTTTAGAAACATTCATCAAACCCTGAAGGTCATTCTGGACGTGGAGAGTCACCAGTGTCAAAATGATCATCATTAAAACGAACAGACCATTTTCTTGCCGTGCTCTGTCCAATGGCATTATCCCCATACATGGCGCAAATGTTTCTGGCTACCTCTGCTGCTGTCACCCCTGTATTACGTAACCTATAACAGAAGAATGTCTTGGAAATGTGTCGATTTCTCTACTCGGAACTCAATTTTCTCGTATCCACTGCTCCACTCATAACTTCAAATGACAAAATGACAGTATGTAAACAACAATAGCAACAGTGAACTAAAAATGAAAAGTGTCAATCTATAAATAAAACCATAGCAACCGGAATACCAACATGCAAAACAAAAATGCTACAAATTTATGCACCAACCTAATATGAGTAAGTGTGATAAGTGAAAATAAGACATCATGGCTGAATGGCTTTGTGGAAAGATCGAATATGCCTGAAAAAGCAAGGGGAGAGCGGCGCTTGAAATTTTCGCACGGGAAGGCTAAATCCCTAGAACCTGCCTTGAAAGAAACACAGGCACAGAACTTAATAGCTGGAGCAGACATTTCCAGATGCATAATTCTGCTACCAATTTATGAGAGACAATGTAGCCAAATCGTTTCTGCCAATATCAAAGTACGTAAGTACATGCATGCAGTAATTCATATAACGAAAATGGATTGAATCAACTGTTATAAATTCAGTGCATTATTTCGTTAAGGAATTTGAACATTTCTAGTACGTTATCCAACCGAATTTTCGTTGAGTGGAAATATTCTTGACGAATTGGGCGAAATCGAAAACACTGTGAGAAGTACACTGCAAAGCCAAAACATTTATGACCACATCCCACCACGAGGTTGGTTGTCGCCCGTTGGCGAGGCGGGAACGTGACACGGTAAGGAAAGTATGTAAGTGGAGCATAGACATATGGGGAATCATTCTAGCGACGACACGGGCCTCAAATTAGGAAATCTATTGACGTAAGTAACTTTGACGAAGATGATATTATTATTACCCCAGCCTGTGAACGAGTATCTTGAAAACGGCGTAGCTGGTCGAATGTTCAAGTGCTACTGTAGTGAGCATCTACGGAAAGTAGTAGGGCGACTGTGAAACTACCGCTGAGCGATAAGTGGTTGGACGTCTACAACTCTTCACAGAAGGTCGGTTCGGAGGCTTGCCTGTTCTGTAAAGCATGTTAGGTGGTGTCTCTACCAACAGAGCACAATGCTGGTCATGCGTTCATCGTACATTGTTGATCATGGGGCTCTGCAGCAGACAACACCTATGTTGACCTAATGATATCGTTAGTTATGATTGCACTAGCCACGGGATCGTCGAGATTGGACCATGGATCAATGGAAACGTGTTGCCTCATCAGATAAATAACGTTTTTGCTACACCAGGTCGACGGTCATCTCCACCAACGCCGTCATCCACAGGAAGAGTGGTTCAAAACGTGCACCGCACCATGGACGCAGGTTGGTGGGAGACATTCTGCTGCGCTCACATGGAACCTTTGGTAGTAAGTGACGACACACAGACAGTTGTAGACCACATGCACTTCATGTTTGTTGTCTTCCCCGCCAGCGACATCATGTTCTACCAGGATAATTGTCCACAGGAAGAGTGGTTCAAAACGTGCACCGCACCACGGACGCAGGTTGGTGGGAGACATTCTGCTGCGCTGACATGGAACCTTTGGTAGTAACTGACGATACACAGTTGTAGACCACATGCACTCCATGCTTGTTGTCTTCCCCGCCAGCGACATCATCTTCTAGCAGGATAATTGTCCGTTTCTCAAAGCCAAAACAGTGCTACAGCAGTTTGAGGAGCACGATAGTGTATTCACGTTGATGTCTTGGCCGTGAAATTCGCTTGATGTGAATCCAAAGGAACCCATTTGAGTCGCTATTACCGTGCACACAAATCAGTGGCCCACTGTTTAGAGAAATTACGTAACTTGTACATTGACATCCAGTGTGACACAAACCTACCAACAAACTGTTGCATCCATGATATGCAGAATTGGTGATGTACTGCGTTCAAATGCTGGACCAACAAGTTATTAAGCAGTTGTTCATAACATTTGGCTTGTCGGTGTAATTTTGCACAGTGAAGGTGTGATTAAATTCTAAATGAAACACTAGCTCACTAGGTTGAAATCTAGTTCTGGCAAGCGTTTTTCACATGCCCTGTTTCATTCTGTAATGATTTGCAACTGTTATTTTTATCACATTGTGGATGAGTGCTTTGGCTTGCTGTCTGATTTTGCACTGGGTGGGCTGATGCAGAACAGTAGTCTCTGGATTGTCTTCAGGCAATGCACAGTTTAAATCCAACCCAACCATCATAAATTGGGTTTCCAATAGTCTCCATGAAATACTTGAGGCTAATTGACGGATAGTTAGTTCAAAACCGATACCACCAGCTTTCTCCCGCCCGTCCTCCTTCAGTTGGGCTAATGTTCCATCTTAAATGATCTCAGTGTCAATGAGACACCAAACTCTTACGTTCTTTTTTCCCTTCTCTTTCTCTAATCTTAGAGTAATTGAATTAAATGAGTGTTAGTGGTAACAAATTTGGTATTAGGTAACTGTGATTCTGAAGTATCCTAATGGTTAGCTACTACCTTAAGCCTACAGGGGTTTGAAAGCAGTGAAGAAAGGTAAATTACTTTACACCAAGGGTGAGGTGATTCTTTTTTTTCCCAAGGGGAACATTTAAAATTCAGTATGAGGTACCATACTGTAAAAGATAAAAATTTTGACATGTTGAATAGTGCAGTAAATTTTTAATTCATTTTAAAAATTATAACTTTTTACATAATTGATATGAAGTGAGTCATGCTATGACCAGGCTGAGGCTAGTGTTGTACTATTGTAATAATTTTCCATGCTGCACTCACCCATACTTGTCCTCCCCAAGGGCTACGCCATTATCACACAATTATGAATGTCACAAATTCCATGCAGACTTGCAGTCAATTGTTACCAGTACGTGTATGAAGAAGATCTTTACGTTGTTTATTCTACAGGAACAGTTCACTCAATTTCACAATTTCTTGTGAACTAGCAAAGTCATATTATTGCCTTTTCTATACTTATACATGATCACAAGCAATTAGACTGTGACCAAGTACTCGTATCACAAAGCATCTTGCAGCAAAATATCATCAGTTGTGTGTAAGTATACATAAATGGGACAGAAAGGGAGCACCTGAGAGTTCTCTAAGGGATATGAGAGACTTCATATCAAAACAGGTTCATAGCCCACCTATCCTGTGATGTAAGTTGATTTAAGAACAGATTCAATAGAAATATCGTCCACTTTTGCAATTTCAGATGTTGGAAGGGTAATATTCTCATATGTATTGTCAATCCTCATAGTTAACAAATTCAATGACTTTTTTTCGTTTCAATCCAAACATGCACTGCAGAACACAGAATTGGTTTAATGTTTTGACAATACCGTATTATATTCTCCTATGACAATGACTGCTAACAACTCTTTCTCTTATTCTTAAGGAGAAGCCTGATCCAGAGAAGTCTGGTGCAGATGAAGCGAGTAAACAAGACTGGCGACAAAGACTACGTCATCTTTCAAAGTTTCGTCTCATAATTGGTACGTATAGTGGCTGATAAATGGAACTGTTGGAACAAAAATAATGGAACTTTCTTATAATTAAGCTTAGTATTTATTTCATGCTTCCATTTATCTGCTTCCCCTCTCCTCCTTTTGCAATCTCTCGAATATTTAAGGAAAGCAATTTTCAGACTACCAATGGAGAGACTGCAGCTACTACCAGACTATTTGAATAAGTTTTCAAATGCTGGTAGTACTGTTTTCATAAAAGTTGACATATATTCATTATTGAACATACTGTAGTCATACATAATAAGAAGCATGTGGTCTCCCAATAATAATGCATTTTTTGAGTATTATACCACAGCTAACACAAAATATGGTCTAGAGTTCATTGCTCTCTTTTGCAGTAAGTGGAGTTGCATTATATAGAAAACATATGATTATTTAATTGACTGAAGGATTGCCTTTGGTAGAGTGAAAAGAACAACAGTTACTTTTGTTGACCCTGGCAACTGTGCCATCAATGCCACACAAACCTGTCCATAGCTGTAGTTGTGTGCAGAACTATTAGTTCAATTAAAGGCCAAATTTTCAAACATCTCATACTTGTGAGGGAGAGCATGCAACAGATACTTGATGACTACATGGACACGTTAATGTAAACTGTACTAGAATGTTAAGGGGACCTGCTCTTGAAGAGGTAGCATTTTCACTCCATACTTTCAGAGTGCATTACTTTTGATCTATAACACTAAGGATGTTGCTGTTTTATGCCAACACTGAATGGAATTAAATTAAGCAGTAGTTTACAGTGTATTTATTTATCTATACCCTGGATAGCTGATGCCTGTGGGAACCAAAATTAGTAATGTTGTGTAGGTCGACAATGCACCATTTTTAAACTACGGAAACTTGGCACCATGCGCTCCGATTGGCCATGCTGTTTGTCGGTTGACAGGCAGTGCTGTGGTTGTCAGTTCACATCAGGGCAATGCCAGGAATCTTTGAAAGAGTTCAGTAAAACACCGTTCGATGTTACCCAGCTTGTGTCGCATCAGAGAGTTGCCAGTTCGTGCACCTTTTTAAGTAAACAATGTCCTAGCTACAAAAAAGGCCCTTTTCAGGACCGACACAATTTGTAAAAGACTTTCTGTATGCAGATGGGTTTGTTCCTGGTACATCCTATCATGAAACTACAATGGATGTGTCGGGACCCCAGCGGATTCGACCCCACAGTGGAAGGCTGGTGCACTACCACCGAGCGTGCAGGCCACCTTGGATACATTGTGATCTCCAGCAGGCAAAGCATTCATGGTCATGCATTGTCCAGAGCATCCAGAAAAAGGGCAATCCCACACCAAATGGAGCGCATGGCACAAGGTTTCCAAAGTTTAAAAATTGTCCGTTGTCGGCCTACACAACATTAGTAATTTTGGTTCCTCCTGGCATCGGCTATCCCGGGTTAAAGTTTCATGACACAGTTTTCCTCTACCCTATATATATTGGAGAATATCACACTTCATTATTGATAGTCATTCCTGCGAATGTTGAGAGAGGCTTGACACAGTTTGAGTGATATTAAACACAGGATGTCCCGGTTAATGGTACTGAAAACGAAACATATCTTGAAAATTCACCATATAAACAAAATGTTGTAGTAATTAAATGATTATAGACAATTAAATATAATTTATACTACTACTTTACATAATGTCAATCAGTTTTGGCGTAAAACTCCAATGTCCTAAGATTTATAAATGAGAAGTAATGCACTCTGAAAGTACGGGATGAAAATGCTACCTGCGCACAAGTATCTCTTTAAGGAGATACAGCTGATGATGCTGATCTATTCTCTGATGTGCCTGTGTCATTTGCAAAAAGCCAACTTTTTTTTGCCACTACATAGACCCACCAGAGAAATAGTGTTGATTGAAATGTGAAAGCCAAGATGTCCCTTTCTCTCCATATCTGTTCCAGAGGATGGGGAACTAGCATAACAACAATATATCCAAACAATTTTTACATGCTATTGTATAGAAAAACAACACATGTACAGAGCTACCATGAAACAAACACAAAAACAAGCATCCACTATAGTATACACAAAAGTTCAACATCCTGTATATAAAACACCCTAATGAAGCATACAAACCAAAGCATTGCAGATGCCATCTATGTCACATATGATGTGACACTTCAAAGAATATACCAATGTATGGCATTGTTCTCTAGGCACATTATTGTTTGAACAGTAATACGTTTTGAGTAATACCAACAGTGAACTTAACACATTGCTGTTTTCAGACAGTAACTAGCCATAAGCGACAATATGTACTTCCTAGCCATTTAATTTGGAAACGAGCTTCAGAAATTGTTGTATTAATGCGAAAGAACAAACTCAAAAGAGTCATTATTATGCAACTAGTGGGATTCTGATCAACTTTCTAATAGCTTCAGCAAAGATATAGTAGTTATCCCATATATATCTTATGTAATGATCTGAATATAATAGAGGGAAACATTCCACGTGGGAAAAATGTATCTAAAAACAAAGAAGATGTGACTTACCAAACGAAAGCGCTGGCAGGTTGATAGACACACAAACAAACACAAACATACACACAAAATTCTAGCTTTCACAACCAACGGCTGCTTCATCAGGAAAGAGGGAAGGAGAGGGAAAGACGACAGGATGTGGGTTTTAAGGCAGATCTCTGCCCAAACTCTTTGCCTTTACAAGTGTCTGCTTGTGTCTGTGTATGTGCGGATGGATATGTGTGTGTATGCGAGTGTATACCACCCCTTTTTTCCCCCTAAGGTAAGTCTTTCCGCTCCCAGGATTGGAATGACTCCTTACCCTCTCCCTTAAAACCCACATCCTTTCGTCTTTCCCTCTCCTTCCCTCTTTCCTGATGAAGCAGCTGTTGGTTGCAAAAGCTAGAATTTTGTGTGTATGTTTGTGTTTGTTTGTGTGTCTATCAACCTGCCAGTGCTTTCGTTTGGTAGGTCACATCTTCTTTGTTTTTATGTAATGATCTGCACTATAAAAATGAAAGAGCAATTCTTCCCATGTAATACTCATCATAAAAGGGGCAGTAATACTAGTATAATATTTTCTGTCACCTGGAAAAGTTGTAACTTCTTGAGTACCAACTTGGAAGTTGATGTAGTAGAGATAAATGAACCAGTACAGCAAATGCTGAATGAATATGAAATTATTTGGTGGTGATTTTCATCAGTATTTGAGCAGTAACTATCACACTAAAGTTAGCTGTTGAACATTTTGAAGAAGAAGATGAAGAAATTATTATACTGTGAAGCAGAACTTGGTAATTTTGCCACTGAAATGCCATCTATGAAATTTTGTCCCCCAAGTACAGAGCTTCATAAAATAGTTTCCTGGATGGTCTTTATATTCATTATGCTACCTTATAGTTGTTTCTAGATCATTAGTGCTCATGTTTTCTTAACTTAAGTCATTTAGGTTGTAGAAACTGTAATGCTAAAATCAAAATAATACAGTAATTAAATAACATGCCTCAAAAAGTATAAAAAGAAATTTATCATGAATTTGTTATGTGTCTATGAAAGCATGCAATTTTCTCACAAGTTCTTATGAGAGATATTTTATATTTAGGTGGAGTTGCACTGTTTGTCATACTGCTGATAATAATAGTTGTGATTGCTGCATCTGGGCCAAGGCGAGCACCACCTGTTTCTCATCTTATAGATGGAATTTATGTGCAGGCAGTTACGGGTTGTGGACCTGTTCATGGGTACGTACCTCTATATACATCTTAAATATTTTCATGTACTTTAATAACATATGATTTCATTAATATAAATTCTCCTGTTTCTTTTAAAATACTGCAAGTAAGTCATTTGATACTTACCAGCTATCGTTTTTAAGTCTTCATGATGGACTGATAGATTTTGTACTCCTCATCATCCCAATCATCCCAAGTTATAGCTTATATGTACAATTGTACATGCCCAAAAAATATCCACATTGAAATAACCAAAATGCATGCCCTTGCACTTGAAGAAAAATGATCCAGTACAGACTTGCTCCCTATTACCTCTGGTAGAATTAAATACCCCTGTGCATTATAAAGATGAAATTAATTTTTTTTTGTGTTGTGTAAGTTTCAGAGATTCATTTTCTCAATTCTTCTGTTACATATCTCCAAGTAGTTTAAATGCCTGGTTGATTATATTCCTACCACATGAATATTTTTGTAGGAAACTATATTACTAAATGACATCCCAGAACCTGAAACACAGTACCAGTTACTGGTCACCTACCTAATGCCTTCCAGGCACAACAAATTTGTGATTTTCAATATTCCACATCATTTTGACCAAATTTAAGAATTTAAAATTTTGTTATAACCTATCCATTAAGAAGTATAATTTTATGTTAAACATTTAACACAGTAAGGTGAGTATTACAGTTAGAAACTGTGTGTTTGTCTTGAGGCAGCATAACTGATGTTGTGCAAATACTGGACTTCATTGAGAGCACTCAACGACTTCCGCCAAACTTTTATGAAACACTTTCTTGCTGACACCTCCAGCAAAATGATGAAAGGGAGTTTATCATGTAATACATTTTTGCTGTTCATGCAGTACCATTTCAGTTTCAGACATGATTTTTTATATATGATATTATTTCTTTACTACTGACTATTTGCAACACATTTTGCAGACAGAAGCCACATATACCATTGAATGTACCTGGAAAATTATATGATTGTATGACACACAGTTTAAGATAAATGACAGCAAAGACACTTAGATGCACAAGAAACTAGCTTCTACCTAAAATGGCATGCAGTAAAATTCCAATATCAGGCATAATGTTTTTTAATTTATTAGTTCTTTACTACTAACTCTGTTCACAACTCACTTTGCAGATAGTATCTATCAATATAATAGTTAAAGTATCTGCAAAATTAATTCATAATATGACAAGCAGTTCAAGATATATGACAACGTAAATATTGAGATGCATGAAAAACTTGCTTTTGCCTAAAGTGGAGTACAAGTTAACACAGACTGTATTCATTCAGAGTTTCATAGTGTGAGCTCTTAGTGACTTCCAACAAACTTAAGCACAATTTCAAACCTTTTCCAAACTTTTTCTCACTTTCATGGGTAATGTCAAATGTTTTAACACATAGACTCATTTGTAATCAGATGTTTGAAGCTGTTTTACACATAGGAGAAGGATTTTTTTAAAGAATTGTGATTTTTTTATTAAATGAAGCTATGAAGATTTTTGCGTGAGCTAGCAATTTATTTCTTACAGTTTTTTGTGTAAATATATACTGTTAATGGCTGAATAACTTTATATAGCATGTTACTGAATTGAACATTCCAAGTATAAAGTCAAAACATCATGTACATTTTGTCTCTGCTTACAGGCTTGTGGAAGAAGGAGCGCACGTTTTTCGTGGTATTCCATATGCACGTCAGCCTGTTGGTGACCGTCGATGGCAGCCAGCTCAATTATTGCAGCACCTAGCAGACTGCTGGAATGGTACTTTGCGTGCAGTGAAGGAAGCACCCCCTTGTCTCCAACGCCTTCCCAATGGAACCTGGTTTGGTTCAGAAGACTGCCTTCATTTAGATCTTGTGACTCCTCGTGTCACATATGATGGTCAGCTGCCTGTTATAGTACTTGTAGGAGCAGATACAATGCTTGGTCCTTCCCCTAGTGCTCTGCGTACACCATCACCTGAGCTATCACGTACCCGTGAAGTGGTATTTGTTCGCCCAGGATTTCGTCTGGGCCCAATTGGTCTGTTAGCTGCCCATCCATTGTCTACTTCATCACGTCGTCATACCTCAGGGAATTATGCTCTCTCAGATCTAATAGCTGCATTGACATGGATCCAGCATAATATTCACAATTTTGGTGGTGATCCAAAGGTGAGTGCAGAAGAGTTCAAGAACTTTTTCTTTCTTTGTATTAGCTCATGATAAGATAATGTTTTAAAATACATTAACTGCTTTTGTCACATCTACACAGGACTTACCAACAATGTTCATTGTTTTATATCACAATACGAAGTTTCTTCCACACTGTCTTAATTCAACACAAAATTTTAGTCCACTGGCTAACATTTCCAAGGTTCCAAAATTAAATTCTCCATCCACAACCACAAATCACTGTTTATCAACATTAAAAGTAACAGCTGTCACTTCCTAGCATTATTTAGAATCTATTAAAACACAAGAAGTATTTTGCAAACTTTATCAAACCAGTTTTGTGCTCAGTGTCACTGACATTTTACACACATACTAAAACAATCTTTTAATGTACTACCCGTGATGAAAAACTCAGTTCTTCATAAGACTGTTTTCAGCATACAACTAATTACATCTGGTTTTCAGAAAAAAGGCACAGAACTGTCAGCTTCAAAATTAAGAATTAGCTTTGAAAGGTTTTCAGCTTCTCCTTTATGACTTGATCAAAGACAAAGAAACAAAGCGTTACACAGTTGATCGTGATAAAGTACTAGATCAAGTCTGCTAATAGCTTCAGTTTCTTATGTTTCATGTTTGTTGAGCCATTTGAAAACTGTGCAGCAAGACTGCTTATCAAATGCTCAGTCAACTTTTTAATCAGTCAATGAGTCAATGAATATTTCCTGACAGACTGAAGTACACTGTAATAACACCAATATGAAAAAGTGGAGACAAGCAACTGATCTCTGGTTGTAGACTATTCTCACTCTTTCCTGCATTTTTAAAAGTTTTTGAGATAGTTGCTTACAACAGAATACTGATCCGTGTTTTTGAGAGTAAACTTTTAACAACAGCTCACTTTGGCATCTCTATAGTTTTTTCTACTGAGAATGCAATGTGTTACCTTGTGACCTCACAAATGCCATTCTAGTGTGTGTGTGTGTGTGTGTGTGTGTGTGTGTGTGAGAGGAAACATTAAGTATGGTGTGCTAGAATGATGTTCAATGCTGGGATTACTACTGTTTCTGGTCTATATAAATGGTATACCAGGGACATGGTAGGACTTTTCAAAAACTATAATGTTTGCTGATGACAGAACTATATGGATAAAAGGTCAAAACACGTGCATACCAGGCACAGCAAGAAAAATATGGAAGAGGCTTACAACTGGTTCACAGCCAACAGCTTAACCCTCAATCTTCCAAAAATTCATGTTATGTGGTTCCAAACAAATAAAACTAGAGATAACAGAAACAGATATCAATGCGCATACAATGGATGAGTCTTGATATGTGAAGTTCCTATGTCTCCAGGTTGGATATAGACTGACATGGCACCAACATGTAGATAATTAGCCAAAAAACTCAGTTTGCCTGCTCTGAGCTCAGAAATCTCTCTGTATTGATTTGCAGTCAAGATTGCTAACATACTTCTACTCAGTTCTGCCCTACAGCATAATCTTCTGGAGTATTGCAGCTAAAGTGAAAAAGTAGTTATTTTACGAAAGTATGCAATAAGAATATTGTTTATAGTTGATAGTGGAACATCTGCAGAAACCTCTTTAGGGATCTATGGCTTCTTACACTTGCATGCCAATACATATATTCTCTAATGGCATTTGTGCTTAATAACAAGAGTGAATTCAAGATGAGGTCAACAACCACAATACTAGAAGTAGAAATACTTTCTGTATTGACTATGCACCCCTCTCTAGGGTTCAGAATGGAGTAATGGGGCAAAACTCTTAACAGGTTACCAATGGACATCAGACAGGACATTGAAAGTCCCCAGATATTTAAACATAAAGTAAAAGAACAGCTCATTATCATCCCTTCTAGAATTCATCTGAATGTAAATTCTGCCTAGCTCTAATATTATTATCGTATAGATCCTGATTTTACCTGTACATAGACAGCTAGTAGTGGTTTGTAAAAAGTTAAAATGGTTTGTCTGATGTATTGAATGGTAATACCAGTCAAGCACTACAGAAAGAAGAGCAGGGGCTCTTTTCAAAGTACCTATTTTTGTCTGAACATGCATAATATATAATGTTTATCAGTTTGAGTACATTAGTGCTGCTCATAATTTGTTGTTAATATACTCTACAGAAGTAACAAGCACTTTTTGTGTCTGCCTGTTAATGTATAACTTGATGCATTTCACATATCTGAGGCCTCTCCTTCATGATGGGATTGACATAACATGATTTGTCAATGAATGAGTGATAAATCACAAACTCAGATATTATCACAGTGAGGAGTATTTGAGGACAAGGTGCTTTCAAGACCCAGTTGTGTAGCCTAATCGTTGAAGTGTCAATGATGGTAATTGTTGTGGCGTAGCAAGACAGCCACGCCACGGAAGTAGCCGAAAGGCACACGCTAAGCTCACGCAGATGGGCGTGAGGTCTGAAACAGGATACGTAATGAATGCTATAAAGAAAAGTACGTAGCTTCTGGAATACTTAACTTTAATCCATACTTGCGGTACATCGCTATTGACGATACAAGTGAGACTCTATAGTTTCAGACAATATACTGCTAATGGCGCCTTGCTAGGTCGTAGCCGTTGACTTAGCTGAAGGCTATTCTAACTATCTGCTCTGCAAATGCGCGAGGCTTCGACAGTGTGCATCGCTAGCTACGTCGTCCGTACAACTGGGGCGAGTGCTAGTCCGTATCTTGAGACCTGCCTTGTGGTGGCGCTCGGTCTGCGATCACACAGTAGTGACATGCGGGTCCGACATGTACTAATGGACTGCGGCCGATTTAAAACTACCACCTAGCAAGTGTGGTGTCTGGCAGTGACACCACAGTAATGATAAGAGACAAGACTGAAAAAATCTCTTGAGAAACCATTTCATATCTAGGAATAGCAAATGACTTAAGGCATCTAGAATTTTTGTTCTTAAATCACTACAAATGATTCAAGAATAAACAATGCAGATGAACAGATAAACCTGTTCATTTTCCATTGGTCTATAGAAAATCTCTTTTGAAAGACCTATTTTGTCAAGTGAATAAACTTAGAATAGGCAGAGACTATGAAAGACTGATTCCATATTTATGGAAAACCAAAGCACAAAAGTAAATACCACTGACATTAAAAAACAGCCTAAAATAAGGTGAAGAGTTAGACAAGATGGCCCTCTCTACTTGTTTTGAACATGTACAGAACAAAGGCAATACAAATAAAAACTTGCATGAAATGGAGAAAAATAAATATAAGGCAATTGTTTGGATTAGATTTGTTAATGATATTATGATTGTATCAGATTTTGAAAATGGAAATTCTACAGATACATGAGAATGAACACTAGAACAGAAAATACAGATGTAAGTAGTGAGGTTTTATTTGGAGAATGACCACAGTAATGTAACAGATATTCAAAGAATGTGTGTAATGAGCATACAAAAAATAAGAAACTTGATTGAGAAGTAAGCAAAAATTACAAAAAAAATTGTATCTCAATTATTCTAATGGACATCATACAGGCAAAGAATCCAGAGGAAAATGACAAATACTTCCTGAATGGAGAATGAAGTTCACTGTTACTAATGTTAAAGAAATGAATGGACAAATGGCACTGGTTAAAACAGAAGTAACAAAAAAACTCAAGTAATTGGACATCTAATCCATGCTAATGATTTTCTAACTAATGTAATGGAGGAAATGTTGTAGCAAAACATTGGTGTTATGGACTGTTATTAGCAGACTGACTTGAGCAACTACAATACAGTGGTAAAAATGGCAATAAAATAATGGTAGCATCAAGAATATGTCCCTTTCAGTGAATTAATAAACTAAGGTATCACCTACATTGAACAAATGAAATAATTAATTTGCAACGTCAGTGTTATTCCAGAAACTAATATTACAATATGAAAAATGTCATGTTCAAATGTTTGATACTGCAACAGTATGACTACGCAGGGGGGTCAGTTGTTGTGACAGATCTTTGTTATCTTATCAATAGTTCACTGGGCATATAAGTCTGTAATATTCGGGGTTGTGCAGAGTGAAAACTAAAGTACTGTGAAACACAACTGTGCACCTGTCGGCTACATGATTGACAGTAGTCTGTGTTGGAACACACAACCCATTTTTTCAGCCAGTGTAGCGATGTAGTAAGTCAACATCGAGGACAACAAACAACAAATGAAGAAATAAAAGCAGGTGGAACTGCTTCACCATCACAAGGCACTGTAGATGTAGGACTCATATATTGCACTATTTTAAGATGGACTGAGTACCAGTGACATGACAAATAACTCATGGTAATTTTATCTCTTTAGATGACTAGAAACCTAAAGTAATTAAAAATGTAGCCATTGTGATAAAGAGTTGTCATATCTTAGTGATTAAAGACAGCCATGCTTGTTGGGGAAGTCACAAGCTTAACTAATACATAATATTGAAAGACAGTTCTATTTTCCACCTGGCTGTTATACTACCACTGACACTTAATCTATGAACAGCTGATTTTTTGGCTGTTTGCCATTTCAAGTAAACACTGCTATACTCATAAATGTGCACCACATAGGTGTATGCACTTGAAAATGACAGAAAACCAAAATCAGCTGATCTTAGTATAAATGATAGTGGTTATATAACAATCAGAGTGGAAAATAGAGTTGTCTTCCAATAAATCTGTGGCAATGGCACCCAATATAAAAAAAATAGCACTTTTTTCCTTTCACCATTTATTTTATTTCCTATTTATCTGTCATTTTACTTTTACAAGAGTTCATTGCAGTCAGCCCAGAATCTAAAATATAGTGTGAAAAGGAGATGGATGGTAAATCATTCTTGAAGACTAAAGCAACAGATCAGTTTGTACTTTTAAAAATTGGAAAATAATTACTGCATTATTGTATAAGGAATCACTCTTGTAAAATGTAGGTATATTGTCACCTTGTCTTTGAAAAGATACCCATTTCCGTTAAATTTTTTATTTTGCTATAGAAGGTAAAAATTATTTTAACTGAAAGAGGCCTTAATGATTTTCAATCTTCTGAGATTTGTGTAGGCAGCGTATTTTGTTGTTTTTTAAATGAAGTCACCTTGCTTTCAGTAAAAATTGTAAAATAAAACACTAACATCTGAGTGCAAGATGATTTTATTAAAAAAAAAACAACAAACACAATGCTTACATGATTGAAATTTTGACATTATGCCATTTTCAAGCATGTTAGAAAATAAAACACTAACAGCCGAAAGAAAGATGACTAAATTTTTTGAACGGATACAAGCTGTGGACTGATATTACAAGAAATTATTTGTTGTTACTTGTAAAATTTTCTCTAGCAATATGTATTAGCCTTAGGGAACTGCATTTCCATTATTTGCATTACTTATGGCTATTTTGGGTATCAGTTCTTCCCCTCACATGTGAGACTTTCTCCATAATAGATTAGATTAAGCAAATTGATTCTCTCACCTTATTTGGCTTTTTGTATCACTAGTACAATGAATTATTTCACAGTTCTATTTCTTGCTTACTTATTATGTATTTTACTACATGGAAAGAAGTGTCTAGGCACAGATTTATTTCTCTTCTTTTCTAAGTAATTTCTATAAAAAAAGGAGTGAGTTTTTTTTTCCTGTAACAATGACTAGTTGAAAGCTTTCATGTACTGATGGGTCACAATAAATTTTAGGATTACAAACTTTATGTTGCTACAGTGCAGTTTATGTCTTTCAATACTTATTTAAATATTCAGACACTTTCAGTGAAATGGATATGGAGAATCATACAGTAATTATTGGGTATTATTAGCAATGCTCAGTTTTCAAGTTTGTACGTAATAATCTCCCATATGTGCAATATTTTTGTTGATGATATACTTCTAGGACTGTACAGTTCTTACCAATCCTCAGTATTTAGGTTTTTATGTAATAATCTCTCATATGTGAAATATTTTTGTTGATAATATGATATTAGGACTATACAGTTTTTAATTTCAGCATGATTTGTACTTAACAGGCGGTGACTATACTTGCTCATCGTGCTGGAGCAACAATGGTGACAGCATTAGCCACATCCAAACAAGCCCAAAAACTGTTTGCACGTGCTTGGTTGTCTAGTGGCTCAGCAATCTTTCCTGGCCAGCCACTAAGTGAATCAGAGCGTGAATCAATGACATACTTAAGACGGATTCGAGCTTGTGAAGACAACCTCACTGCTGAATGTTTGCAATCTGTGGATGCATCAGAACTTGTTGAGCTTTTGCCTCCTGAATGGGAACCTCGACAACCAGGATTGCCCAATCCAGACAATTCCACCCCCGAGATTCACCAGTGGCTTGTGCTTGATGGACACATTTTACAGAGACATGTCTATGAAGTCCTGAACGAGAACAATGTCTCTGTCAAAATGGTTATAGGTATGATAAACCAATTTTCTTTCTCATGAAAGTGGTTGTTATTTGATGTGCATAAATTAAAATGAAAGGGAATGTAATGCATTATTGGTATCTAACTGAATCACTCATAAAATAATGTCACAGGTATTGAAAAAAATATTTACAAAACAGTAGTAGTGCACTCAACTTCATATATATTGCCAAACGAAACATGAAGTGATGTTTTTGTTTTTTTAAGCCTATTTTATACATTTTATGCCATTATTAAATAAATCTGAAATTTACAGTAATCAACATGGAAAAATTTAATCACCTGATAGGCAAAGCACTTCTGATAAAAAGCACTTCTGATAAATATATAACAAATTAGTTGTCTGTGGACTAGTTAAACATTTTAAATGCTTAGATTCACTTGTGGAGAAAAATCAAAATAAGTAGTAACATCAAAATATCCAGTGACATAGATACTATAGCAAGGATAGTGAATCTAGTTCAAGACATATTTTTCCATTTACATGGGGTACACTTCATTGAGTATGTTATCTGTTTCAATTTATCTGTTTCATCTTCCCCTTGTATTTTGGTTGACTACTTGTTACACATCAATTAATGCACCTTACTGTTCAATATATTGTGAATGTGTACAGTTAAGAGTTCAGTCAATATCATATAGCTATGGTTTTAGTTACAAAGGATGTACAGAGCTGAGAGGGAATACTGTGTGGTAGTTAATAGGACCAGACCATAAACATCATAGGTTATAATGCTCCAATGATCATTTTTGAATGAAATAGTGAGAGGGCAGAAATTTTGATTCCACTGCTTGGACTTCGAAGGAGGAAAATATCGCAAAACATAAATGAACAAAATAAATTACTCAACTGAGTGAATTTCTGTTCTGCAGCAGAGTGCGCACTGATTTGACATTTCAGGGTAGATTAAAACTGTGCAGTGGAGCACTTGCCCACAAAAGCAAAAGTTGCAGGTTTGAGTCCCACTCTAGCACACAGTCTTAATCTGCCACGAAGTTTCAAATCTTCACCTATTTGTGAATAATGTGCTCATGAGGTGAACAAGATTTGAGATGAAAGCTATACGAATGTGATCTCTGATATACACTTACCAGGGTGTGGTTGTAGGAAGCTTATCCAGATGTCCAGAAACCCACCTTGATATACTGTGTTTCCAATGCTGATAGTAGGGGAGGGGGAAGGGGGTGTAATAAAAAAATACCAAAATCAGTAAATCCAGGAAGACAGTCATGAGATATGTGCATGTAAAAAGTGTACAGACCTTCATAGCAGACCTTGTCAAATGCTATACAATTTGTGCCTAGCAATTAGTGAACAAGATTGCCAGTCAAGAATTTTATTTCATTCACTCATTCAATACATTTTTTATAATCATGACTTGTGAGTTCAAACACTTAACAATTTTTTATTTCTGTGAGCTTGACTTGCACCATTCAACAATTTGCTTCATTCAACCTGCATTGTACTTCAGGTATTGCCACTTGTCGTTATAATGGGGATGTGTGGATGAAAACTCTGATGAATCCTGTCTTGTTTCTGTTTGGCAGTCAGGCCATGAAGCACCAACAACAAGCACAATTTACACTTACCCAGCTTTTGCTTACAGTTTCATAAGCACTCCCATATATCACTTTTGTGTACTCCTCCAACATTTGAACCAAGTGTTAATGTTCTTATGGCTGACGGCTTCATGGAGTTAATGCATAGCATTGTGCAAGTAAGGAAAAGAAGAAGCAACTAAGGCTGGGGTATAACATTCTGTTGACCATGACATCATTAGAGATAGATCGCAAGCTCAGACCAAGGGAGGTTATGAAAGAAATTAGCTATGGTTTCTCATGGGGACTATCCTGTCATTAAACTTAAGTGATTAAGGAAAGTCACAGAAAATCTAAATCTTGTTGGGAGGATGGAGATTTGAACTGCCATCCTCTCAAAAGAGTTCCACATCTACAATCAAGAATGCACAAAACACTTTACAGTTTGCTGCTTAGCAAACACACTTGGAAAAAATTTAATGTTTGAAATTCTGAGTGGACTAGGAAATCTGCATTAAACATGAAGCAGCAATAACTGCCATTTTACTATTTTCTGCCCACTGCAAAAGGATGAAAGGTCTTTCTCTTTTTTAACAAATTTCTGCTGTTTGACTGTGTTGTTCATTTATTTCACACACTAATGATTTTGAATTTTAACCATTCTAAAGTGCATGTTGGATTGGAAATTAATAAAGTATACATGTCATACAGTGCATGTCACAACAAGAAATCATTATGTATTTGAGATTATAACTTAAAATTTATAATATATCTTACAAGTCATCATCAAAAAACTTTTTCTGGTCTTTTAAACCAGTTATATTACAGGATATAAATGCATATCAGTGATACATTATAACTTTGATATTGTGCACAGAAAATAATCTTATTAAACAGCAAATACACTGTTGGACATGCATTCATCAGATCCATGTATCAAATTGACATTAAGATTTGTCAAAACAGTGGCAGAGATAATAACAAAGCAGCACCACTGTGTGAGCCACATGATCTTTGGAATACCAGAGGCATTACCAGGAAAGAGAAGGTAGATATTTCTTTGGATAACTGCTAAACATATCCTTGTAATACACACTCGTAACACCCTCTTACACAGATACAACATAAAACTCTGTGCTCAGAATGTAAATAAAGTCAATTTAGGTGTACAACAAGATCTGATCTAAAACATGATCATGTAGATGCAATATTATAAAATTGTAATTCCCTCATTCCTGGAGACATACAGAAGAAATCAGAGTTAAACAGCAACATGCAAGATGTGAAATGTGGTGGTGCCACAAAACCTAGAAACTGCAACACCTGAAAGATCCTGAGGCAGGACCTGCTTAATGAAACTCACTACACACTCCTAAAATACAAAAGTGTTCACAATAAAACATGACTGGTCAGTAGAGAGAGAATGAACGGGAGGGTGTGTTGGTAGGGGGAGGCTGACAAAAGCAGAGGGTGGCAGGGTTGGGGTCTTGGAGGGCAGGGAAAGTGGAGTGGACAGTTGAGGAAGAATGGGAAGTTACAATGTGGGAGGGAGCAGATTTGGAAAAGGTATTGAAAGGAAGGGGAGGGGGGGGGGGGGAGGTCAGATAGACAGAAGATGGTTTGTAAGTGACCTATTTTATAATTTTATATATCTAACCATACACTTCACACTTCAGTATTACACAAATGTCCATTAAATTAATATTAATGTATACTTATTAGTTATAACATGTGAAATGTGAACCAAACATACATTTTCGTAGATGGCACATCATTATGCTATATTAGTATGTTATGCTCCATGAATATTATTAATTTCATATTAATATAGTCTCACTACTTATAGGAGGTGAAGATGTGAACCAAACATAATGTGTTCTATATGCTTTTCCAAAGTGACATACATATTCATTTTATAGATAATGACATATGGAGTCTGTCAAAGACTACTTGGAGACATTAAAAATTCTAAAATTACTATCCATTGTTGCAAAGCTCTGTAGCACATGCACTCATATTCTAGAGGAAGTACATTAACACTAACTTTACCTATGTAACTCTGCTAAAAACTAGTATATAATCATAGGTTCTTTGGTGTCACTAGAATGATTGGCATTACAACTAAGTATGTACTACCATTTGCAAAATGAATGTATTCATATGCAACTTTCATAATTTAAAATGCTTATGGAACAAGTTTTGTATGCTTCAGATCTTCACTCGACAGAATTATTAACAGTCCATCAATATGAAACTGGATGGATATTTATATAATACTGCAATGTATAGTCAAGTATATAGTATATAATAGAGGAAAACATTCCATGTGGGAAAAATATTGTCTTTCACCCATTCCTTCCCCCTGCCTATGACTATCTCCTGGTCCAACTCCACCCATTCCCCCTCCAACCCCCCCCCCCCCCCCCCCAATGTTCTCTCTTAAGCTGTTGGGTTACACCCATTACTTATTTGTAATTTTGTAATTCCAGATCCATATTGCCTAATAGTGATGCCAGTGAACCTGTGACTATATGTTTGTTTTTAGCAGAGCTACGTGGGTTGAGATAGTTTAATGTACTACATCTATAAAATAAGCATATGTCTTATAGGACTTTGTAACAATAGACCTCGATTTTGGAATTTTTAATAACTCGTAGTAATCTTTGGTGGACCCCATATATTGTATTTGTAAAATGAATATTAGTTATATCAGTTTGAAAATGAATGTAGAACCCATTTTGTTTGATTTGCATCCATAAATGCTACAAGTAGTAAGACTACATTAATATGAAATTAATAATATTTGTGTAATACTGCATTCTACGGTTTAGGTACATAATGTAGCATACCGATGTGCCATTTTTGAAAATGTGTATAGATTTTTACATGCTGTAACTAGTAAGAATTCATTAATATGATTTTAATGGACATTCATGTATACTGAAGTTCCATGTACCATCTTCTGTCAATCCCCCCTGCCCCTCCTCCTTCATCCCACACCCACTTCCAAATCTGCTCCATTCTCCATCCACCTCCAAAACCTTCCCCTTCCCTTCAACTGTCTTCTTACCCCCCCCCCCCCCTCTCCCTAAGCAGTCCAACAGTCCAAGACTCCACCCCTGCCACCTCCTTTTGTCACCCTCACCCTCTTCCTACCAACACTCATGCCCCCTTGCCACCAAGTCAGCCCTCTCTTCATTCTCTCTCTACAGACCAGTCATGTTTCATTGTGGGCACTGTTGTATTTTAGGAGTGTACAGTGAATGTCATTAAGCAGGTTCTGTCTCAGGATCTTTCAGGTGTGACAGTTGCTTGGTTTTGTGCCATGGCTGCCTTTCACATGGATCTTGCATGTTGCTGCATAAGTGTGATTTCTTATAAATGTCTCCAAGAATGAGACAATTACATGTTTATAATAACGCATTTGCACAATCATTTTTTAGATCAAACCTTGTTGTACATCTAAAATGGTTACATTTACACTCTAAGTACATAGTATTACATTCCAGAATGAGATTTTCACTCTGCAGTGGAGTGTGCGCTGATATGAAACTTCCTGGCAGATTAAAACTGTGTCGAGCTATACAAGCATGACTCACACCCCTTTCTCACAGCTTTACTTCTGCCAGCACTTTATCTCATACCTTCCAAACTTCACGGAAGCTCTCCCGCAAACACTTGGGTGGAGTCACTTTGTTATGATCTTTGTTACTACATTTTTTCATTTTGTGAAGTGCACTATTTTACACCTCTCAGTTGATGCATGTATCTCATGAACGAACATCACAGCAATGTATTGACTGTTAAATATGTCATATCATGTTAGTGTACTCACCAAGCGATGACAGAATACGCTCTTAAAAAAAGGTTATAATTAGGCAAACTTTCGGAACCAGTGGCTCCTTCTTCAGGCAGAAGGGTTGAAGAGGAAGGGAGAGGAGTGAAGGAAAAGGACTGGAGAGGTCTAGGAAAAGGGGTAGATCTCAGAAAAGTCACTCAGAATCGCGGGTCAGGGGAGACTTACTGGGTGGGATGAGAAGAAAAGATTGATTGTTGGAGACTGCACTGGATGAGATTTGAAAGCCTGAGAGCTTAAATGTGGAAGACAGGGTAATATGCAAGACAGAGATTACTGCTTAAACATTGTGCATGAGTTAATAAGAGAGAAAAGCTAAGTGCATTGCACATAACAGAGGTGAGAGGGGGGTGGTGAAAAATAGACAGATGAGACAGTGAAAGTTGTAGAAAACTAAGATGGATCGAAAAAAGAGTAGTTAGTGTGAAGAAATGCTGAGATGGAATGTAAATTAAGGCCAGGAGGGTGATGAGGATGAGTGGTTTATAAGACCAGAAATATATTCCTCTGATGATGACGTGTCAGATAGACACCTAAGATGTATTGTATCATGTAACTAATATTTGCAAATACGTAATGACTGTTTCTTCCTATGTTCTGCACTGTATGATTTGTACACTTCATTAATTTTGCAGTTGAAAATGCACTTTAGAATGCTTAAAAGCTGAAATCATTGATGTGTGAAATAAATGAACAATGGTCTATAGTCAAATGGCGGAAATTTCTTTCAAAATGTTCTACATGACTATGGTTTCCCACAAAGGAAAAATCATTCAAAACATCTGTTTTTATCAGAATCCGTTTAGCCTGGTCATCTTAAGTTTAACACACATGGCACAATTAGGCCATGTTTATTTGTATTTTGTATCACTGCTTTTATACCTTGCTGAGTCATACAGACACATATAATTATAACAGCTGAAAAATGAAACATCAAAAGCTACATATGAATAATTCATAAAAACTTCACAAAATACAAACATCTACAACTAAACCTAATCTCTGCAGAACACTGTGAAGTGCACGGCAGAGGGTATCTCTCATTTTACTAGTTATTATGACACCTCTGTACAAGTCGTCATTAGTCTAACCTCTCTTTTCAAACCCTGTAGGAGCAATACATAGAGTGGGGTTGTATTATGTTCCTAGATTAATCGTTTAAATTTAACTCCGGAAACTTTTAAAGTAAGTTTATGTGGGATAGTTTTGTGTCTTTCCTCAAGCATCAGCCAGTTCAATTCTTTCAGCATCCTTGTGACACTCTCTCATAGGTGACCATCCATCTGCCTTTTCTTGTGTCCATCCAGTATCCAATGTTGGTCTTATTTGGTGTGTATTCTGTACTCTAGCAATGTTCTAAGATGGGTCACACAAGTGTCTTGTATGCAGTTTCCTTTCTAGACTGATGGCATTTCCCAAGCGCTCTACCAATGAACCACAGTCTCTTACCTGCTTTATCTATGAGAGAGTGTGTGATCTTTCCATTTCATTCTTCCAGATTGTTACACCAGGTTTGTATGAGTTGACCGATTTCATCTGTGACTCATCGATGTTATAGTTATGGGGTACTACATTTTTTTCATTTTGTAAAATGTACTATTTTACATCTCTCAACTTTTAAAGCAATTTCCATATCTTTGCACCGCTTTGAAACTCTGAAATGTTATCAAGATCTGATGGAATATTTGTGCAATTTCTTTGAGATAGTACTTAATTATAGATAACAGCACCATCTGTGAAAAGTCTGAGGTTACTATTAATATTGTCTTCAGGTCATTAGCATACAATATGAACAGCAAGGATCTGACTGCACTTTTCTGGGATACACCCAACGTTACTTCTACATCTGTTGGTGACTCTACATCCAAGGTAGCTTGCTGTATTCTCTGTAAGAAAAGCTCCTCAGTCCAGTCACATTTTTTTCTCTTGATACCCCATATGATAGTACGTTATGGTAACAGGCAGGGACAAGGTACTGAAGCAGTTGCTCTTCAGAAATTGAGGAATACTACATCTACCTAACTACCTTGATTCACATCTTTCAGTATGCCATGTGAGAAAATTGTGAGCCGGTTTTTGGAATCCATGCTGGCCGGCATGAAGGAAATCATCCTGTTCAAGGTACACCATTATATTTGAGCTCAGAATATGTTATAAGATTCTACAACAAATCATTATCATAGATACTGGATGCAGTTTTGTGGATCTCTTCTCCTGCTCCTCTTGTAGATGGTTGTGACATCTGCTGTTTTTCAAATATCTGGGTATGATTTTTTGTTCAAGAGATTCTACAATAATCAGAATGTTACATGTTTACTGGTGTATTCAGTGCAAAAGGGGTGCTAAAATGGAACTGAATCATACCTGTAAACAACAACATTAAAATAACATAAACTCCTTAAGTACTGCACTTACCAATCACTGTAGTCTGTGAGCAGCATATCATACTTGTGCATAAGTGTATTGCTCAGTAACAATGTGAGATTTATTGTGGAACTGTGTTAGGCACCATTCACTCAAAATCTGAAACACAAACACAGAAGAAAGAAAAATTATGGCAAATGGTAAGTACCGTTTAGTTCAGAGCTACTTTCTTCTCAACACAGTTGTTGTAGTGTCTAGGAAGCCTTCATATTTGGATCGCTAGATGAACAATCAAACCAACTGTATTAATGAGTTTTATTACAAAAAGAAAATTACAATTCTTAATTTTTGCAATTACACAGCTGTGTTGCAAGCAAAGGGCAACATACAAAATAATAAGCATAAACAATCACAAATCTGTGCTACATAGAGAGTACAAGCGTAGTGACTAGAATTGGCACTGCAGTCGAAGTTACCAATCTTGAGGCTGCTATTGAACTGGGGTGTCACCAGTCAGTCACAGCACATATGTCCTCTTCACATAGGGGCCACTGCTGTTGCATTGTCATCCTGGAGGAAGGTCAGCCTTCTCTTCCCTGCTGTGCCAGTGCTTGACTTTATGCCGTAACAGTTGTCAACTGTGCTCTGGCCTGTGGAAGAGTCACTGGAATTGCCAAGTAGATAATTATATTAATTTCACACTTACTTCACTTTTAGAAACTTCTTCAACAATCATTTCTGTGTAGTCTACAGGGCTTCACTTCTCTGACATTATTTGTGCCACTGCTTCAATAGTTTCTCAGTTTCTGTGGCAGTGGAATGTTTGTCATTTGTTACCAAGTAATGTTTCAATGATACCTAAATCATTTTGAATGCATTAAAGTAGCATTAGTATAGTGGGAGTCTAAGAACTCTGTGACCATGTTTTTAGCCATCTCATCAGTAACATTTTGTTGAAACTGTGCCGCCCCCCCCCCCCCCCCCTCTCTCTCTCTCTCTCTCTCTTACTGTCTACTAGATCTATAAGTTCCTTCTTGCACAAATTGCCATGAATATTCGCAATGTGGCATTTCAAACATTAAACAAAATTGTCTTTTCATTGCTTTTGTTGGAGCTATATCTTTACTGACTGAATAGTATGGGGATTACCCGTTACACTGACAGATGACCAATTTACTTTTTCCAATAGTTGCACCTTGAACCACTTGTGAAAACTATAATGGTTCATCTTTGCATTGCAGTTACTTTTTTTTTCAATTTGTAAACCAGAAGACAGTTTTGTATGAAAGCAGATGAAATTCCAGCATTCAAGATACTTGTGCATTTCCCATATACTATTGTCTGTCCACTCTTTTCTGACAGAGTGCCCAATATTTACCAACATTCCATCAAGCGCACAATGTTTTCAAATGTTTTTAAAAATGTCTCTTAAAAATCGACAATGCCACACACTGCTGTCACCTCTCATCTGTTTTACAATAAGGTGACAAAAGTCATGGGATGCCTCCTTATATCATGACAGACTCCTTTTGCCCAGTGTCGTGCAGCAGCTTGATATGGCATGGACTCAATGAGCCACTGGAAGTCCCATGCAGGATTTTTGAGCCATGCAGCCTCCATAGCCATCCATAATTGTGAAATGTTGCCGGTGCAGAATTTTGTGCAAGAACTGACTCAAGTACATCTCATAAATGTTCATGGGATTCATGTGAGGTAGTTTAGGTGGCCAAATTATTCACTCAATTTGTCCAGAATGTTCTTCAAACGAATCGTGAACAATTGTGACCCAGTGATAAGGCGCATCATCATCCACAAAAATTCCATCATTGTTTGGGAACATGAAGTCTATGAATGGCTGAAAATGGTCAATGATTAATTCAGTTGGACCAGAGGATGCAGTCCATTCCATATAAACACAGCCTGCATAATTATGGAACCACAACCAGCTTGCACAATGCCTTGACAACTTGGGTCCATGGCTTTGTGGGGTCTGTGCTGCAGTCAAACCCTACCATCAGTTCTTACCAAATGAAATCAGGACTTATCCTATTGTCTAGTGTCCAACCAATATGGCCAGAAGCTCAGGAGAGGCTCTACAGGCAATGTTCTGCTGTTAGCAAAGGCATTCACGTCGGTCATCTGCTGCCATAGCCCATTAATGCCAAATTTTCTTGCACTGTCCTAATGGATACATTTGTCATACCTCTCACACTGATTTCTGTGGGTTTTTCACACAGTGTTGCTTGTATGTTAGCACTGACAACTCTATGCAAATGACACTGTTTTCGGTCATTAAGTGGAGGCTGTCGGCCACTGTGATGTCCACGGTGAGAGGTAATGCCTGAAATTTGGTAACTCTTGATGCTGCAGATCTTGGAATATTGAATTCCCTAATGACTTCCTAAATAGAATGTCCCATGTGTTTAACCCCAATTACTGTTCTGCATTAGAAGACTGTTAATTCCCGTCATGTGGCCATTACCATGTCAGGCACTTTTTACATGAATCGCCTTTTCACATAACTACAAGTGACAGCTCCACCAAGGCACTGTCCTTTTGTACCTTGTGTACATGATACTGCCTATCACTGTCCCATGATTTTAGTCACATCAGTATAATTTTGCATCCATTAATTTTTTTGTGCTGGAAATCGACTGGTCTGATAACTTTAATAAAATACTCTTACTGCCACCTAATACATGAATATTTATGCCTTACAAAGAGTAATGAACATTCTCTTTATTTTTTAAGTGGTTGGTCTTTCCTCTTGTTATATCCATATGTTTATCAACAAAAAGAAACTTATTGGATTGTATCCAAGTTTGTTACTCATTGTTCTGTCTTCCTATTTTTACAGTTGTCCTTAACATAGGAGAAACAAGTTCTTTTCTGTGTCCTCAACAGTATTTTTCCTTACAAATGTTCATAACAGGGTTTTTATGAATTCTCAAAATGTCTGCAGTTCTTTTGACTGTCTTTGCTAAAAGTTATAGAGTCATCCATTGTCTCTCTCCTTCTCAAAATATTCCAACACTGAGCACACAACCAATGTGTGTGACCAAGCAAAATGTGAACAGAGGACTAAACTTTCCATGTAGCAACCACACTTTTCTGCACACTTCGTCTCCAAGCTTGAGACATGCAGTAGTGCTAAACAAATTTAATGCACAGGGAAACAAAGCACTCAACAAAACAGATCAGAGCCGCTAGGTTACCAACCACAAGCTTTATCATCTGCAAATGGCTGTAGTAACCATAGCAAGGACATCTGGCAATGGTGAACAGAATTATAGGTGCAAACAAATGGATTCTCTGAGTGGCTGTTGCAGCGGTAGAGCAGCCCTGTAAACAGTGAAACATCAGTGACTTTGTTGTCCTGTTTCAGGTTTAAGTACTTTGTAACCTACAGACCTTTCAATTTTATGAACAATGTACAATTCAATAGTGAAAACTTCAGCATATTTAAGCAATTTTAACTTAATTGCAGTAAGACTGACATTGGTTTCCTTTTCTACCAGCCATTTTATAGCTTTCATAGCTCTTTTTCATGACCCAGTTTCAACTGTAACCATACATGAAGCATTGTATGCAATTGCACAGTAATGATGGAGGGCTCCAATTTCAGCAGAAGATTCATAAAAAGTTTTGAAACATTTCTTTATTCCCATATACCTGATGATCTCAGGTTTTTTACTATCAAAAATCAAATGATACACCCTCTAGAAAACACAGTTGCCTTTAAATACCAAAAAGCTTTTCTCATTTCCCTTCTAAATCTTTATTCCTTATGGTAGATATGCAAAAATATTTTTCTAGTATCACTTTCTGTCTTGTCAGTCCACACATTTTGCATCACATGCCTTATTCTGACACAGCCCTCATTGAGATAGTAAATTGTGTTTCTCACAACTGCATTCTTAAATTTCACAAAGCTGACAATGCCGCCACTGACAAATACTGTTTCTTTATGTTGTTAATTTCATACAACATACTTACGGCACTAATGACCCTAATGTTGGATGCCTTTAAATTACAATAAGGATGATAGTTATTATCACTGATTAATTGAAAATAATATTTATGTTTTGAAAATTAAAATTAAAATTATAAATTAAATGATATGATATTCATGCTTTAGTGTCACACTGTAAGCATTTTTGCTGTCATACCATGATCCATTAATATCTCCACTGTAACATATTGCAAGTTGTGGTATAGTTTTGATTTCACAAAAACTCATGGAAATGATTATGTGCCTGTTTTCACTTATCTGAAAAATGGATGTGTACACTGTTTAAAATAATGGAATTTTTTCTGCAGGAACAACTGCCCATTCTGAGGGAAGTGATGAGTTGCATCAGAGGTACAAAGACTGGCAGATAAACAATGAGACTGTGAAGCAATTGGAACAGAGTGAAGTTGGACGAAAAGGTCTTGCAGAGGAAGCAGTGAGACGTTATGGAACCAGCTGGCCAGGAATAGCATCACTGGTGTCTGACATTCGCACCGTGTGTCCACTGCTGCATTTGGCAAGACAAACTGTTCCACCCATTCCCTTCTATGTTGTGAAGCAACCACGAGGTGAAATTGCTGATGTAGATGTTGATGTTGATGCAATATTAGGTCGCTACATTCCAAGAAACACCGAACAGAGGCGCTATGTGACAGCTATGCAACAAGTCTTCTACCGCTTTGTTGCCCAAGGTGAGCTCCGCCGCCGGGAAGGTGGACAACAGGTGCTGCTAATAGAGCAAGATGCTAATCCTAGTAATGAATATCCTGATTGTGACATATGGCTGAGTAAAGACATTGTTCCAAGATATGGACGTGTAGACTGAAAATATTTTTGACAGAACTTGTGTGCTTTTGAGAAGACTTCACACAGGCAGTTCAGTGAAAGAAACATGTATTGCATGGTCAGTTGTATGAAATAATTACATCATCAGCCTGTGATATTTGCTAGTCCCTCTATTCACTTTAGTTTGTTCCTCATTTACTTTGAAAATAAATCAAACTGCTGGCTGTCAATTGGTGGGTACTAAAATTTTCATCAACAGCTGCATATTTGAGACCAATCAGTCTCAGGGACTTTTTGATGTTTGAGCAAAAGGAAATTAATATCTTGGGTCTTATAGATGTATACAGTTTGTATGGACAAAACTATTTTATTGAAAAACTTTGACTTTTATAAAGAAACATAAATTTTCCAATATTTGAGATACAATAAAACTTTTTCTACCATGAGAACCAATATTAGAGTTGTACTGACAACAGTTTTCACTAAAAAGTATGGCGTAGCAAGCAGAGAAGAAGCTGAAATACATTCCTGAGCCATAGCACCACCAGAATATGCAATAGGTAAGCCAGTAATTAAATGGTTGTTTTTCACACTAAAAATTAAATTTCAGAAGACTTTACTCTCTTTATTCCGTCACATTATTTAGATGACAAACTGGTATGCTTTGACAGTGTTTAAAAAAGTTAACTTCAAACAAAAGAGTCGAAGAGTTTGTTTTATGTGGTCAATTTTGTCTGCTGATGATGTATCAGAGTGTTGTACATAAGAATGTGTTGAATATCATGATCAGAGAATGTTTTGAATAACAAGCAAATGTTAAATGCTTCGCTTGTACATATATATATTACATATATTTAGAAAGAAAAGTTGTCTTGTAAATGTGAATACTGTGCTGTTTCATTTTACAGTAACATATTTTGGTGTAATATGTCATGCCACCTTCTAGGAAACTACTTTGCCTTCAGCTAAATGTGTGTGTGTATATATATATATATATGTTCGTGTATAAAATAGTTCACCTGACATAAAACATAGTTATGAATGCCAGTTGTTGTTGCATTTACATTTTCTTGTTGCCCCCTCAAGTTAGGTGCTCTGTGAAAAAGCATAAGAAGAAGGGCGAAGAAAACAATGGTCTGTTAAGACATACATGGACATGAATAATTTATGTCATTAAAATATGAGGATGCAGTGTATGTGTAAATATTGTCATATTAAAGGAAAGCATGAGGAAAATTTAATGTATGACAGGAACTGTTATTTTCAGCACTGTCATTTCATATTTTGTGACTCTGACACTGTGTGGGTTTATATCTGAACTGCATATTGAGGTGTGGAAAAACAGTTTTTTAATCTCACATGATGTATGAATTTATAGTGTTTCACTGTACAGTAAGTGCTTTCTCTGATGCAATTTTGTCTTTGGTGTACTTATAATTGTCAATCTATTGATAGCTTTTGATGTTTCCATTTTAGCGTGAAATCTTCAGTGACATCTAGTTTGGTACGGCAGTAAATATAACTCAGATCACACAGAAAATTTAGTTTATTTCTCTCTCCATCTTAGGCGAGGTGATTCTTCACTAATTTAATATCTGAAATCATCAAGGAGCAGGTGGACCTTTTCTTGTATGAACTTCACAAAACTAAGAAAACATCAGGTTACCAATCACTTTATAAATGGTATAAAGTTCAAAATATGGAAAATCAGCTTGGTTTTAAAGGTTTCACCTGTATGAGAAACTGAGAGAACAAAGGGATTTGAATTTAACAATAATAGAGATTTCAAGACACAAACAAGCATGGAAATGTGTAGGGGCAACCACTACTTTTGATGAGTAACAGACCATTGGTTTTAAGCACATACTCTTTTATGTAGGTTTAGTACAACTCTCTCAAGGACAACAAAATGCACACTGTGTGCATGTAGATGACACACAGAGAGAGAGAGAGAGAGAGAGAGAGAGAGAGAGAGAGAGAGAGAGAGAGAGTGTGTGTGTGTGTGTGTGTGTGCGTGTGTGTGTGTGTGTGTGTGTGTGTGCGTGTGCTCGTGTGCGATTATTAAAATGTTAATAAAAATATGGGGTTAAAACATCCCCATGAGCAGAGAAACATGGCACACAGCTATAACCACAAATGTAATGCTAACAGGAAGAAATCTCTTTTAATAATGTATGTGTAATGATTAGTAAGTCATGTATAAAAGACTGAAAAGTATGAGACTAAAGACCAAGAGAGTGACTTACAGTGATAATAATAAATATATTCAGACATGAAAAGGAAATGTAAACATATGAGAGTATACCTCAACAATGCAAGCTTTCACATGTGGACACATTGGTATTCTCTATGCTGTGTTGAAGTTTGTCTGTGTTCCACAAGAGACACTAGTGGTGAGTTAATGAGCAATGTATGATGTTTGATGTAGTGTGCTCTCATTCATTAAAGCTTTATTCAGTTTTATTTCCAATGTCATCTCCACTCTCTTACGATGGTTTAAAATTTTCACATATGAAATGCATCAGTACCAGTCATTTAGACATTCATCTTCTTCAATATTCACACTTTATGTTTAAAACATATGCATTCATATGCGTTTTCAGATAAAGTAAATTGAAGAATACATAAAAGGCTTCAATGGCTTTAGGTATATCTTACCAACAAAAAACTCTTCCATTCTCTCTTCACTTTTTGGATGCATAGAAGCCTCCATGCACTTACCATTTGTCACCAAAAAATGAACCCTTCTGCTGCTGTCTCACTTTTGCAGTAATCACTACAATAGTACCACATACTTTTGGTGCATATTCACTGAAGGTTGTCATTAGTCCAATACTATGAGATGTCAGCTCTCCATGATATTTCTATCAGTTTAATTGTTACTTTCTAATTGTTTGACGTGATGTAGGCAGCATACGAAACACACAAATGACGCTGCAAAATTAGTGGCTACTCAACTGGCAACATATACTTGCAACAATTTAAAGTTATTCCATTTTTCAAACATTTACAACGAAAGTGAGTCACAAAAGAAGAAATGGAAAAAGCCTACAGCTGTGTTGTCGGTTGCTTCTGGTATACATTATTCTATATGCTATAAATTATTTCATATGCTGACACACTGTTTGAATAATGTCCATTTATTTCCTTCAACTATATCATGATCAACAGACAGTGGCAGCAGAACAATCAGTTGTCATCACATCCACACTTACAAACAGAGCACAACTCTGAGCAGTTGTTTCACTCATGGCACTGTAGGCAGGGCAATTTTCAGACATGTTACATCACATTTTACACCTATGGCACATGAATGCTGTAGATTAATTATCTTGCCCTCAGCAAAGAAATGGTTCACAGTGTGGAACTCTCATGAACTTGGTTTCCTAGAAAAAATGACATTTCTATCGAGCTGGAGACCACAGTGATTGTTTGTTTCAAAAGTAATTTTTTATCTGGCACAATCAAATTCATTTATAGAAACAAATATGATTGTGCTGGATAATAAATTACTTTTATACAGTTTTGTTACTTTTCCACAAGTATTATTCCCTCTTTGCCTCTCCATTTTCAAAGTTAATTTTTTTTCTGTTGACTGATTAACTGATTGTTATTGGCTTTACTCAGTTTTGTATCTTGTCTTAAGTTTAATCTTATTGCAGATCTCATCTTGTGATTCATATGCAGCACTTTCTGTATTTATATTCTTCTTCCCAATTCGTCTTCATGTCTTGCCATTAATTTCATATCACTGCCTGGTTAACTGCTCGTCATTGCCACAAGTTTCCTACGGTATTCTATCTGTAACTGCAACAAGTCAAGTATTCCTGTCCTGTCATTGTGTTTCAGACAGAATTTCAGAATTTATCATCTAAACATAAAATTTCTGGTATCTACAAAGGACAGTGTTTCATCTGAAAGTTATAAAGATCGGCAAAGACAAAGAAAGACAAAGTTCTACATCTTTCATCCTCATATTTTCTGAGACATATAACGGACGTGAACTGTTTTCTCATTACTGCTATTAGCTCCCTATCTTCATTTTTGTGTTAAATGTCAGATTCAGGTGCAACTGTTCCACAGCTGTTCCAAATGCAGTAACAAAAAATTCATAGTTCTGTAATTTTAAATATTTTTTATCAGTATGTTGATTTTCTCTGTATTGTAATCTGTGGCATTTATATTGAGAATTATAAGCAGCCTTGAACTAGGAAATTTGAGCTGATGTGAGAATGTGTAATTTATTTTGCTGTAACTGTCTTCTTGCTTAGTGACAATGTCTTTCATTATGAGGATAAATCTGTGTAGAATGAAATGAATATTTATATTCCTAAACATTTACTTAATATTTGACTACCTTTACAAAAAAAAGTTGGAATGAAAGCTGCATTCACAGTATTCTATTTGTGTATAAATGCAGAAGTGACTGATGACTAGGTTTTGATAGGTAACAGAAAACCATTGATCTCATGAACTGATGGTTCCACCTTAACTCAAGTACTTTTTTTCCATGTGTAACTAAGCGCACATACTATGCAGAATTTAGTGAAGATTAATTAAAGCCATGTTAGGTTCATGCATGCTGTTGAAATATGAATGTGTATAGGAATTAAAATACAAATGATCAACTGCAACAAAACAAAGTACTGCTAGAGCCAAAATTATTTTAATAAATTCACGAAAGGTGTCCATGTTCGAGAATTTAAAATATGAGTAATGACCTGCATTGGGATGGGTAATACATTAGCAAGTTTATTAAAACAAAGTGTGGTCGCGTATGTTGAATGCCCTTGTGATTTTAATTTATATATGATGTTACCACATTTTAATGTATCATGTTGATATATTACTAGTTTCTCTATATTCTGAATAAATGATAAACTTTTGTAATAGGTTCCATTTCAAAGACTATAACATATAATACTAATTTTTTGGGAAATTATACAATGACTGGTTTTTAAGTACTCTACCAAAGTGCCAAGATCTATACTTATTTGTCGTTATGGCACAGTAAATCTATAAAAAAGTCTTGTTTATTATAATGTATGGTAGGCAAGAATGTCATTAGAAATTACAATTTTCTTGGAACTGAGTTATGTACTGTAAAAATGTACTGTATCTAACTAAGGGGACTAATGCAATGAGCTTTTTCATTATATGTGGCAAATTGTTTGAACATGTCATTGTACCTCTGCATCTAGAACGTAATATTTATGAGATCACGTACAAAAACCCATCATCATTTGAGTTGCCGTAGTAACGTCATTTAAAATTAATCTTTAAATGATGACTTTTGTACCATTATGTTTTGTAAATAATTTTTCATAAAATGAGACTAATTACTATGCTACTTTTGGATCACATATCTGTTCCTGTAATGTATAAAGTATTTTCAATGTTTTGCAGATACCAAGAAAAACAATTCAGTATTCCAAAGAGAGACTGATTGTACCAATTTTTGAATGTAGTGATTTTTAGGAAAAAAATTTTGTATTTTAAGTGGCATTAGTAACCTAGTGTCTTTGTACAATGTTATAACAACTGTACTTGCTAACCTATTAAAGTGTATGATATCCATTAATTATTTGTTCCATTTTAATTTAAAATCTGCACTTTTACCTACATCTACATTTACATCTATACTCCGCAAAACACCGTGAAGTGCATGACAGAGGGTACATCCCATTGTACCAATTATTAGGATTTCTTCCTATTCCATTCATGTATGGAGCATGGAAAGAATGATTGTCTGAATGCCTCTGTGCATGCTGTAATTATTCTAATCTTGTCCTCATGATCACTGTGTGAGTGACATCTAGGGGGTTGTAGTATATTCCATATATTATTTGGAAATAGTTGCAAATATTTAGTAACAGCAACCTCTGCATTACAAGAATTTTAATGTTACTTTTGTATCTATAAGGCCACTTTTGGTTTGACTATACCATGGTTCATTAAAATTAAACTTACTTGATCCTAATGATTGCCAATTTTAGATTGTGAAAACAACCAGTGGCAGCACATTATGTTGTTAGGATCTTTCATAGCAGACAACACATTTTCAATTACTATGCATTAGGTGTTTGATTTAAGAACAATGGCAGAACAATCACTGCCTAGCTCCTGAGAGAAAAGAGAGGAAGTGTGCTCAAGAGATATGATCCACCAGAAGAGAATATGATGGCAAATCAACTAAAAACTTATCGTGCCTCTCCGCATACAAAATAATTGTAATTTGTCTATGGTGGATTCAACAAATATTTTGTACACAACCACAGGTAGCTGGTATCAGATGATCATATTTCCTTTAGACGAAGATAAGGTAGTTTATGAGCTTTGAGCTAGCAATCAGTGGTGTCCAAAACTTTTGGACTACTATATGAATTGAGATAAACCATCATGACCACACGAAAACACTGTGGTGTGAATCTGACTTTGCAACACTGACAGCTTTCCAACTCGAAAATTTCAAGGATGATATGGAAACCATTGGGCATCGAGAGATATCACTGAATTGATTGGATAGCTTCTTCAGTTCCTTAACCCAATCACAGTGTTCCCTGACCAGCACGATCACAACAGGTAATGTTATTAGCAAAAAATACAGATCTGCTGCAGAGCATCATGGGCAATAATGTATGATAAATAACATACTCTGAAGTCAACTGTGGTTCCGCAGCATTGTATACCTCTATCGACTGTACACAGACTTGCTTTACAGATGATGATCATCTAAATGCCTCAATCCCAGACTGTTCACACTCATTCCCATTCATTTGGTCAACACATTTTGCCCACTGTTTAAGTCATTTCTGTAACTTTCCTAATTTTCTGTACATGGTATTTCTATGTTCTTAACAACCATTAAGTTCTATGTTATATGGCATCACATGACATCCAAGTGACTTAGGAGTTTACATTCTCATGTTAATACAGAGACCACAGTTTTTTGACTGCTTAATGTGTGTGGGAAATGGATGTTGTGTTCAACAATAGATACCATGTAAGGAGAAAATGGTGTAACAGGAGGAAGGATGATAATAATGTGAGTCGCTGCAACCCACACAATGATCACATTATGCTCCCAGTATTGAGATAAATCCAATTTTAAAATAAACAGAACACTTGAAGAATTTGTGAATTGGTGGAATGTAACATCAAAGGAAAAATCCAGTAGAGAAAACACTTAAAAATAGATGAAAGTGGAACAGATGACTAGTAAAGAAGGCAAAATTTCTAACACTACTCATTGAATGATGTAAAAACAGAAAATATTAATCTAAAACAATGGAAAGTCCAGAATGAAGTAACAACAATAAGAAAAGGATAGATTGCTACTCATCGCTTCGAGGAGGCATTGAGTCACAAACAGATGTCATATAGAATAATGTTGTGGGGTAACTTTATTGCTCAAAAAATGCTGTAAGAATGTTATATGGTGCTCATCCATGATCATCTTGAAAACATCTGTTTAAAGGGTTAGACATTTTGACTACTGCTTCCCAGTATATTTGATTCCTCATGAATTTTGTTGTAAATAATCCGTGGCAGTGCAAAAGGAACAATATGTACATAATTACAATACCAGAAGAAAAAACAATATTCATTACGACACATTAAGGTTGACTTTAAAACAAAAAAGTGCACACTGCTGCAACCAAAATTTTTAATCACCTATTCAGCCATTAAAATGTCTGACAGACAGTAAAGTAAAATTTGAAAATAAACTGAAAATTCTCCTTGACAGCTTCTTCTATATTGTAAAAGAATTTCTATTATTGTAATGTGTAGAAGGTGGTGGGCAAGAATTTACCTAGCTCACACTTGTGTGTCTCTTTAAAAAAATTGCAAATGATCAGCATGAAGGCACATTTACAAAATAATTTGTAATGTAAATATAAATAGACTCATCCCATGTCATTAGGATTTGTTGTACAAATGATAATGAAACATGAAACCAATTTCTTCACTGATGAAGGAGCATACAGGTTCCAACATGAGGTTAATATTTCATACATTTTAATGTTTCTATTGATGTGTTTCTAAATTGACCCTCCCAAAGGTAAGCACTGGCCAGTCTCTCTGTGTTTTTTCCATTTTTAAAATTATTTCTGTAGGCTGATGATATCATAGACACAGGTGTCTGGAATGATATTATAGCATGTGAGAGAATAAAACTGCAGAATTATTGAAGACTAGGAGCTTGGGGTAAGAAGGGTTTCGAAAGGCGCTCATCAAACTGAGGCTCATGGGCCGTGTATGGCCCAAGACAAGTACTCATGTGGCCTGTGGTTCACAGCCGTATTTTATAACAATATGCTTCTAGCAACTAATATTAAAGAGCTTCTTAAGAGTGTAGATCTCCTGCTCAGAAACAAACAAAAATACTTTCGGAGATGGTAATATTTTAAGATGCACTCAATTTTAATGATATTGGTGAATTCATTCTTGAACTAAGTAAACTTGGCTGCTTACCTCAGGGCTAGAGGGGTACTTACTGTGACCACTATGGGGTTAGAGGGTGTGAGAGTGGATATGTTTTATTTTTGTCTCCTAGTACTGACAACTCTGCAGCACGTGCAACTCATACAGATCAGCTGTTATTATATTAATTCTGACACATAAGTAACACAGATTTGTGAATGTGCATTATAGAGATGGTCTTCTTCAAATGTGGTACATATACATGTGGTACATAGGAATATGAAATTAAATTAAGACTGATGACATTCAAAACATTTAGTAAACTTTGTGATCTTGCCTCATAATACATAATGCATTTAAATACAGGGTGACGATTTCTGGGGTCTGGTCGATGAAAGGATATGGAAGAAAAAAGATCTTACGAAGTTATGTCCAGAAATGCATGGTTTCCTTGGTAGAGACCATTTATCCCATCACACACTGTTACTGCTGTTTAATCTGTGCTGTTTCATGGAGCTATAGTTCCACTAAGTGTTGAAAATGATTTCCAGGTGCCTCAATGCAAGCATGTATAGGCTGTAGCATTTTTGTCTCAGACATTCAAATTGGCCAGGCTGCATCCGAACAGTGTCAAAGGCAGCATAAATACACTTCTCCAGTGTCTCCACATCTGGAATGGGCTCTGCATACATGATGCTTTTGAGATGGTCTCATAACCAGAAATTGCTTGTGTTGAAATCTGATGAATGAGCAGGCAATGCAACTGAACCCCTCATCTGATCCGTTGATCAGGGAAGACGAGTGAGATGAGTCCAAATGTTAATGGCAAAGTGGGCCAGGGCTCCATCATGTAGCAGTCACATAACCATTTAAATCATCAATGACACTTCTTCCAACAGAAGAGGCAAAGTCACCTGCAAGAAATGCTGATAGTTCCAGCCTGTTAGGTGACTTGGAAGGATACTGTTGCCAGTTAACCTTGCCTACACATTTTGGCTGCACCAGTGCTGATGATTCGCCGTCACCATATCATGAGGGTTATGCATTTTAACCCACAGATTACTGTTATGGAAGTTGAAGATACCTCTCTGCATAAAGGTGGCCTTACCTGTGAATATGATGGATGGCACAAATCCTGGAATCATGGTTGCCTGGAGAAGAAATCAGTGACAAAACTGCTCCCAATGTGGAAAGTCTGGCAGTATATATTTTCTAATTATCTACGCAATGTTCTGCTTAACTGACATATTCCACATCATAATGTTTATCATGAACATGATAGTTACAACTGAAATAAAGACAATCATAAATAAAATGCAGAGTAAAATTTCTTCTGTATGGGATATAATTTACTGAATTATTTTAAAAAGGTGCAGGCATTTACTTATTCCTATTCTAGGGACTCCTGAATAAGTATGAGGGTAATCCCAAAAGTAAGGTCTCCTATTTTTTTATAAGTACAGAACTCTGTTTGTGTGGCAGTTGGTCACACTGTTATGACGAGTGCTTCATGTGCTATGTGTAAACAGGCACATGCCATGCTGAGGCGCTCAATCTTGGCTTGGCAGCCATTGAGAATGGAGCTCTTGTTGGATGTTACCGTCAATTGGTAATTGTGCGCAGTTATTCAGTTTCTGAATGCAAAGGGCACTGCGCCGATTGAAATCCATCACCAATTGACGGAAGTGTATGGTGAGTCATGCATGGATGTCAAAAATGTTTGAAAGTGGTGTAGAAAGTTTTCAGCTGGTCGGACCGAAATTCACGACGAACAAAGGAGCAGGAGACCATCAATTTCTGAGGAGACAGTGTTGAAGGTTGAGCAAAGCATGCTTGAAGATCGGCGGATCATCCTGGATGATCTCTGCACATTGGTTCCTGAGGTTTCCTGAAGCACCACTCACAGAATTTTAATGGAAACATTGAACTACCGGAAAGTGTGCGCAAGATGGGTGCCACAAATGCTGACTGAGGACCGCATGAGGCAATGAGTTGATGCTTCCTGCACATTTCTTCACCGCCTTGTAGCTGAATAGGACAACTTTGTGGACTCAATTGTCATGGGTGACAAAATCTGGGCATACCACTTTACACCTGAGACCAAGCAACAATCACACCAGTGGTGCCATCCTTCTTCACCAAACCCGCGGAAATTCAAACAAACACAGTCTGCCGCTAAAGTCATGACAACCGTTTTTTGGGATCGGAAAGGGGTACTACAATTAGAGCTGATAGGTACTGTGAGACTCTGAAAAAACTCAAACAGGCAATTCAGAACCAGAGAAGGAGAATGTTGAGAAAGGGTGTACACATTCTCCATGACAACGCTCACCCACACATCACTCGGCAAACCATTCCACTTTCAGTGGAACATAACCACCCACCCATCCTATAGTCCTGACTTGGCGCCCAGTGACAATCACCTGTTCCCTAGGTTAATAGAACGTTTGGCCAGAAAGCAATTCAGCTCCGACGATTTGGTAAAGGAAGAAGTTCATAATTTTCTGAGCAGCATGGCGGCAAGCTGGTTTGACAGGGGCATACATAAACTGCCACCTCATCTACAAAAATGCATCGACAGAAATAGTGATTGTGTTGAAAAATAGCTAAATGTTCAAGCTGTAAACTGATGTAAACCATTGTAGAAATAAACAGGTCTATGTACTTATAAAAAAACAGGAGACGTTACTTTTGGGATTACCCTCATATTTAATGTAAAACAGTCTTTTTATAAATCAGTCTAAATGTATGTTTTGTTTCAAGCCAAACAAAATGAAATGTAGGACATAAAAATTTAAAATAAAGAGACAGGTGATTAAAGACATAAGTAGCACAAAATTTTTAGGAATGATTATGGTGAGCATTTGATATCAGAGGGAGGACATACTTGAACTGTATAAAAAGATAAACACACAGACTTTCCTCATACAGAAAGCAGCAACAGTTGTGAATGGTCTAGTTCTCTGGACAGCGTACTCTGGACTCATGTTCCCACATCTGTTCAGCTCAATCCATACAAGGTGTGATCAAAAAGGAAAATAAATTTTTAATTTCTTGGGCTTTATATATTTGATTTTCTATTTTTTTATGTTGTTTGTAGACATGTTCCTGATCTACGTTTGCATTTTCAGGTGTTTTGAGTATTTAGTTTATTGGCACTAGCTGAAAAGGTTATACGTGCTTTTGAGTGCTTGGCAAATATTTACTTTTGAAAAAGGTGGGTTAAAGAATTTGCATTGAATTTTCCTTGAAAAATTGAATAAAGTGGAATACTGCATTCAGAATGTTGACTGTGGCTTTTGGAAAATCTATTATGAGTAAGAGAAGAGTTCACAAGTGCTATAAAAATTTCAAAGGAGGTTAATAAGATGCTGAAGATGATGACTACCCTTGATGCCCTAGCATATCAGTTACTGACAACAATGTGGAAGAAGTAAAGAAAATTGTCCTGGAAAATCACCAAATCACCATCAGAGAGGTTACTGATATGTCAGCAAATCCTTCAGCTCAGGCCACACATTGTTTTGGATGCTTTGGGCATGAGCAATGTAGCAGTAAAGTTTGCTCTGAAATTGTTGAATTTTGACAAAGAACAACAATATGTAGACACAACTTAGGAACTGTTGAAGTCAACAATGATCTAGAACTTCTAAGGAAGGTTATAACAGGTGACAAAATATGCTTATATAGGTACAGTGTTCAAATCAAGTCCCAGTCATTCCAAAAGAAACTGCCTGAAGAGCCAAATTTGAAAAAACTTAAATATCGGTGTGTTACCTCAGCCACTGTACTCACTGGATGTGGCCTACTGTGACTTCTTTTTATTCCTGAGACTAAAGAGAACCATGAAAGGATGTCGCTTTGCTACCATTGATGAGATAAAAGCAGAATCACTGAAGGAGTTGAACACCATACCAAAAAATGAATTCCAGAAGTCTAGAATGAAATTTTCACTCTACAGTGGAGTGTTCGCTGATATGAAACTTCCTGGCAGGTTAAAACCGTGTATTGGACTGAGACTCGAACTTGGGACCTTTGCCTTTCGCGGGCAAGTGCACTACCAACTGAGCTACCCAAGCACGACTCATGCCCTGTCCTCACAGCTCTTTTATTCTGCCAGTACCTCGTCTCCTACCTTCCAAACTTCACAGAAGCTCTCCTGCGAACCTTGCAGAACTAGCACTCCTGGAAGAAAGGATATTGTGGAGACATGGCTTAGCCACAGCCTGGGGGTTGTTTCTAGAATGAAATTTTCACTCTTCCATGGAGTGTGCGCTCATATGACACTTCCTGGCAGATTAAAACTGTGTGCTAGACTGAGACTCGAACTCGGGACCTTTGCCTTTCGCGGGAAAGTGCTCTACCAACTGAGGAGGAGTGCTAGTTCTGCAAGATTCACAGGAGAGCTTCTGTGAAGTTTGGAAGGTAGGAGATGAGGTACGGCCAGAATTAAAAAGCTGTGAGGACAGGGCATGAGTCGTGCTTGGGTAGCTCAGTTGGTAGAGCACTTGCCCATGAAAGGCAAGGGTCCCGAGTTCGAGTCTTGGTCTGGCACACAGTTTTAATCTGCCAGGAAGTTTCATATCAGTGCACACTCTGCTGTAGAGTGAAAATTTCATTCTAGAAACAATCCCCAGGCTGTGGCTAAGCCATGTCTCCGCAGTATCCTTTGTACCAGGAGTGCTAGTTCTGCAAGGTTCGCAGGAGAGCTTCTGTGAAGTTTGGAAGGTAGGACATGAGGCACTGGTGGAATTAAAAAGCTGTGAGAGTAGGGTGTGAGTCGTGCTGGGGTAGCTCAGTTGGTAGAGCACTTGCCCGCAAAAGGCAAAAGTCCCGAGTTCGAGTCTTGGTCTGGCACACAGTTTTAATCTGCCAGGAAGTTTCAATCCTAGAAGTGCTTCCAAGATTGGAAAAGTGCTGGCAGAAGTGTATTGTATCTGATGGGGATTGCTTTGAAGGGAAAAACTTGATGATGAGTAAATGAAGATTCTTTAAGGAAAACAAAAATTCCTGTTACTTTTTCATCACACCTTGTATCTGGGAACAAGCAAAAGCTGGCCACTTAAAAAGAATATTTGTAATTCTGAAAAAAAAGTGAGATGTACAGTAAACATGCAGTCCTGCAGACAAGCATTTGTTCACTGTAGCATAATGACAGTGTACTCACTATGTGTATGTCAGAATATCATATTATGTCAGCAACAGCAAGTGATAAACACCTACTTAATACACTAATATGTGTCCATGTGACAAGAAAATTTTTACACAAAACAGTGAAACCTCAAACTAGCAATGAGAGCTCCAGATGAAGCTGGCAAAAGGTTTTCTAACAAGCTATAAATAATGAAATAACATCACTTAAAAGTATACCTTGCAGTGAAACATATATACTACATGAGTGACTGTTTAAAATATTAGACATTACATTGTAACATAAAATGTGTAATAATCCTTATCTGCCAGTATAATGTAAGCCTGTTATTTTGTATATACAGTTTATTTAAGTCTTTATGCTATTTAATGTGACAAATGCAGTCAGAAAACAAATGTTACATCTGTCTTTGCCTGTCTGTCTGTAAAGTTGTTTGAAGCACCCAATACACTTAGCTTGAAATTATTAGCATGGGCAAAGAGTAAGTATATAAATAAATATTAAATGAAAATTTAAATAATTGTGTGTTTCCAGCTGCACTGAAATTCACAATCCCAAGCTATTGCACAAAAAGGCTGTGCTAAAAAAACTTCAAGCTACTGACTTAACACTTTAATTCTGATCTGAAGTAAAGCACTTAGAAAAATTATTGCATGACATTAGAAAGCTTACCCATCAAAGAAAAGGTATTACATAACATAACATGGTTTTAGAAAATGTTGCTCACCATCATATGCCACATGTGATCGGTCTGTGCGCAACAGTGCATTGTATCAGTATGTTCCAAAATGCTGTGTGTGAAAATGTGATTTTTCAGGGGGCCAAATCTTGGGTTTTTATTAATCACAGAGAAAAGTGATCATGTGTTTTGGATAGTCCTTGGTTTAGTGACAATTTCTATACCTCTTTAAGTAAATCTTCCAGGATAAGAGGCCGGAAGGTTTAATTTATGAAGAAGCCGTCCATGGAAGCCTACATGAGTTTGTATACCTAACAGAAGAACAGGTGTACTGTAGCTATATTACAGTACAGAGTCAGAATTTAAAAATTGCACACTTACTCCAGAACAGGCAAATTGATCAAATTGGTTGGTTCTTTTGCATTAGGTGTGTTCTAGCATACCATAGGCATCAGGTGGCTTATACAAGTACCCTTTCTTTTTTTTAAATGTAATTTTCCAGTTTTTGAAAATCCGTATCTGCTATCAACAAACATCTGAAAATCCATTATTGTGTACAGAAAGCACCAATTTACATTCACAACAAACTATTGGAAATTTTACCATATGCTTTTAAGATGATTTTCTCAGGGAGCCTTGAAACTTTTTTTGATTATTATCTCTTACCTAGACCTAGAGGTTCAAAGTTACCATACTTATGCATATAAAATACACACATAATAACTGGCCTGAGGCATAAATGTAGTTTTAACTGACATAGTGAACACATGACCAGAGTTTTAGGGGGATCATAAGGGTTCTGAAATCACCAAACTACACTTTTAGTCAGCATTTTTTCACCAATAAAACTTTATGATGCACTGTCTCTGTATAACAGGCACTTCATATCTACACAAATATGCTCAAAGTGGTATTGCTGTGACAAAAAACGTGCTAAAATGGCCTTAACATGCCTGAAAAGAACTTGGAATGAATGCCAAAAATTATACAAAAAGACAACTAATTCTGTAAAATATTTCTAATAACATTTTTGGTCTTTTAAGATACAAATCGTAAACTGTGTTTTTGATTAATTATGATCGATGGGCAATATATCCGGGAGGCTAACAATTTGTGTTAAGCTTACATCATGCATACATACTTGTTGTTTATATGTGTCAAAGTATATAATTGTTTTGAAGTATTAAATAAACTGTCAAAGCTTTACTGGTATATAGAATTCATTATATATTCAGCACATCCTGCTCTAGCAGGGAAAAGAAGGGAACCAGTAGAAAAATGCCCATCCAGAACACAAAAAAGGCAAATGCATTCCTCTTTTGGTGTGTGATTTCATTAATACTGTATGTACTAGACCAGTAGAAAAGTGCTCCAACAGATGAACACATTCCTCTTTAGAAAACTCTGACAGAAAAGTGGGAAATCAGCTGCCTCAATCCTCATTCCACCTTCCTCACCAAAAAATTGGCATGCATACATATTTGTGCTTTTGTGCTGAAAGAGAGTGCTGAGAGTAAGTGAACAATGGAAAAGAGAGGAGGCAGTGTGCGTTAGAGAGAAAGAGAGAGGGGACAATGATGGTGTGAAAGGCAATGAAAGGAAAAGAGAGGTGGATGAAGACAATAGCAGTGGGAGCCAAAGGGAGAGAAGATATTGATGGTGAGTGAGAGACAGCAGCAGTAAAAGAGAAAAAGAGTTGGATGGAAATAGAAGCAGTGGGAGCAAAAGAGAGAGGAGATATGGAAATGGAAAATACAGATGAGTGGAGACCATAGTCTGGACTGTCCCAGACCGATGAACTTTAACACGTACGTAAAGGGGAGGGCACATTTTAGACCAAAATTTTGAAAATGTGGGTATAGAGAAAAAATACTTTGGACCCTCCAAAATTTCTGAGCTGCTGAGGTGTGGTGGAGACATTGGCAGTGGGAAAGAAAGACAAAAGGAGATAGTTAATGAGAGAGAAGGCAGTGGAAGTGGGGTACACCATAAATAAATGGGAGAAAAAGCAGACAATTGGAAGAGACAAATATAGACAGTGGCAGTGAGAGGGAGTTGCTGCATAAGAAGGCTTAACTACAAAGGGAAACTGGGTAAAAGGATATACAATGTTCTGTGTCAGAAAAGAACAAATATGTTTACATGCAATAATGTTTGGTGAGGAAGGTGGCATGAGGATGAAGTGCCTGGTTTCCCACTTTTCTGTCAGGGTTTTCTATAGAGGAATTTGTTTACATGTCAGAGCAATTTTCCACTGGTCTAGTATTAATGAAATCACGCAACATAGACAGGAGTTGCAAGAGTACTCTTAGATCCATCACATGCATCTGATACAATTTTTCATGAGATGTTACTTAATAAACTGGGAACTTACAGTATCAGAGGAAAAGTTAAAATTCTCTTACAGTCCTATTTACGTAAAAGATATTGGGCTACACAGATTAAAAATCAGCAGACTACCATTATTAGGAGTACTATGTCACAGTGTGGTGTGCCACACGAATCTGTTCTGAGGTCTTGATTGTTTATAATAAATACTAATGGCTTCAAAAGACATAACTTAACCTTAAACTTCAATAAAATTAAGCTAATGTACTTTCAGCTAAATAGCAAGCCTACTGAACTGCAATAGAGTGTTCTGTCTGATGATGGTACAGAAATATAACTAGATAACACCACTGCCTTCCTCAGTAAGAGCATCTGTCATGGGAATATCACATTGATCTTTGCTGCTGAAAATTAACAGTATGTTTTGCAATTTGTCTTGTGTGCTGCCCACTGCTGGGAGTGCATGTATTCTGGATGTATCCACATGTGGGACTTTGCATTATGCTACATATGCTTGTTGGAGAGACCAAAGGAACATTTCAAGTTCACAAGTTCAGAAAGGAATTTAATCTCCTCACCAGTTTTGCATCAGGCACACAATCAATTAAACTGTTCATAGATACTCTGTAGCTATCTGCAGTTGTCTGCTTCAAAAGTTTACCTGTTGTCATCAACTCAATAGCCTGGATCCTACGTGCATTTACAGTATGTAATTGATGCTTGTGACATAATTTAAATCCTACCATACTACAAATGGAACATAAATCACATGAAATTAAATGACCAGCATAAACCGATAGGCACTAAACCGTGAAAATATGACTCATAATTATACAGTTTAAGGGTTTTATAAATGAATGATATATCAAAATGTATATTACAGTGCACTTATATTGAATTAAATTATTTTGGCAATAGTACTTACTAAAAAAATTTGATGATAGTACTTATTAAATTGGCAATGTAACTGGGTGTGGCCAGAGTTAGTTGACAAAAAACTTTTCTGAGTACCATATTACATCAAAATGTAAAAAACTACATTTTATACACTAACATTTTGGCCATGGATTCAGTGATCTTCTGAGACTGCATTATGACTTAATACAATACTCAGAAAACTTTTATTTCAAATTGGCAACCTAGTGAGATTTTTATTTTACACTGATATGAATCACATGTTGTTGAAAATAATTTCTAATGCCCTTTTTTGTGTGTAATTCATTATTAAATTTTCATGTTAATTGCCACACACATTTATTGATAATAATATATATAGAATATATGTGTTGCCATCTCCTATCATTTCTTAGACGTGCTGCATGACTGGTAATGGATGCTGACCACTGGGACCAACTGACCAACTTAAACCCATATGGGTACCACATTTGTTTACACTATATGCAGCACAGAGCTTTATCTACATGTTTCAAAAACTTGATCTTGTCCAGTTTGTGTGCTAGAAGACAAAGTTTCAACATACTTTGAAAGTCCGGAAATCCTACACATTTATGTAATGAAGCAACATCCATGCCTATACTTCAAAAGCCACTATGAAGTGCATAGCAAAAGGTACTTCTCATTATACCAGTTATTAGGGCATTTTCCTGTTCCATTCACATATGGAACACTGGAAAAGTGTCTCTGTGCCCACTGAAGTTACTGAGATATGTGTAGGGAGCTGTAGTATATTCATTATTTAAATTTGGTTGTAGAAACATTGTTCTATAACCATTGTCCAAATCACAAGTACTCAACACAGCACTCATTCTTTTGAAATTCAGAGTTAGCAAAATGGTATCTTTTAAGTTTGCTGATGATATACTACTGCCATCAACTTTTTGTTCTAACAGAATCATAGCTCTTTTAGCAATGTTGATACTTATTACATTACCTCTTATTAGATTACACTTGTCAATAGTGGGTTTGGTACAGACAAAGTACATATAAAATTATATATTGTACTGTGAGATAAAATGTCAAAACAGAAAGTGTCCATCACATCAGGATTAAAAGTTATGACCTGCAAGTTATATAACATAGTTGAATTTACTGTATAATTTTTAGGTGCTTTATTTTTTAAAGGAGGATGATAAAAGTTAGTGCAGTGACCTTTTTTGTTCTGAACTTTAATGTGAACTTCTTTTTAAATATAATATGTGACATTAGTGTATTTTACATTGTGTATTTAAACCCTCCAGTCACATACATTTGCTTACTCTTCCTTATATATTATCTCTAGTCTTTGAATTTTTCTTTTCTTTTTCAGGAATTGCTATGACTAAGTTCATTCATCAGAAAAGTGTTTTGTAGGCATTGAAAATACACCACGAAGAAATCACAAGGTGGATGTACAAACCATCCCAATTCATTTTGTTATATATGTGGTGAATTCACAGCAATAACCAATTTCTAACTTACTGCAGACGTCATATCATTTATACTTCAAATGACAACTGGGAGATCAGGACAAAGACTGGGCACCTCACATAACTTACACTAGGTGCAATTCTAAACTAACACAATGGCTGAAAGGAAAAAAGAGCACTTACCATTTGGCATACTAATGATCTGGCAAGTGCCTGAAAATCACGTTGATATTTGCTATTTCTGTTTGACTAATGTAACTGGCTTTTCATTAAAGAATAAGAATATTAAGTAACCTAATCTCCCCTCAGCAATTAGACCTGTTCCCCTTGGTGAAGACCAGCCAATTGCAACTTCTTCACTAATGGGGGAAGAAGTTACAACTTCTGGTCATTAATCTACAAATGCTGAGGAAGCACAATGTCAATCAAGTGAATAAGAGCACTTTCCAGAACAAAGCCCACATTTAATTATACAAGCAGACTTGAATGAAGTAGTTCATGATTTATACTTATCCAAGGAGCATGCATAAATTTTATCTTCACGTCTTAAGGAATGGAATTTACTTCATGACACAACAAGAATTACTCACTTTAGAGCAACGTAATAAAGATCTGATGACATATTACTGTATTGTGGGCAATATTTGTGCTTGTAGTGATGTAGTAGGATTAATGAAACAATTAAACAAACCATATGATGCTGCTGAGTGGTACTTGTTTATTGACGCTTCCAAGACAAATCTGAAGGCTGTACTATTGCATAATGGTAATACGTTTCCATCTGTACCTGTAGGGTGCTCTGTGACTATGAAAGAGAACTACATGAATTTGTCAGAGATACTTGAAGCTATTAAGTATAAGGAAGTAAACTGGAAAACATGTGGTGATCTTAAGGTGATTAGTTTACTAACTGGTCTCCAAAGTGGTTTCACAAAGTATTGCTGTTTCCTTTGTCTTTGGGACAGCCATGAAACAGATAAACATTATACAGTTAAACAGTGACCACCACAAGAGAAATTGGCTCCAGGGAGAAAAAAATGTGAAATATGTACCTTTGGTGGATTCTAAAAATGTTTTCCTTCCCCCTCTGCATATTAAGCCCAGCCTTATTAAGAATTTTGTCAAGGGAATGGACACAAATGCTAATAGTTTCATGTATCTATGTGAGGTGTTTCCTGAATTAAGTGATGACAAATTGAAAGAGGGGAGTTTTATTGGGCCACAAATTAGGAAGTTAATGCATGGTAAGAACTTCAAAGAAAAATTAAGTCAGTTAGAACTTGCAGCCTGGTGTTCTTTTAACTATCTTGTGGAAGGTTTCCTAGGGAATACAAGAGCAGAAAACAGTGACATATTAGTGGGAACTCTTTTAAAGAACTATAAAAATCTTGGATGCAGAATGTCACTAAAATGCATTTCCTTCATTCTCATTTAGATTTTTTCCTATCAGTTTGGGAGCAGTTAGTGACAAACACAGAGAAAGGTTCCATCAGGACTTTTTGCAAATGGAAAGCTGAAAGATGTATACATTATACAAAATGTACAGGTTGGTTATAACTAAACTTTCGCTATTTGATCCAGTGTAGATGGAAAACTGTTTACTGTGCAGGTAACTGGCTTTATAGGAATGATGTCCAGACTGTGCACTGCAGGATTTGTGTAGTTTGCAGTGTTAGTGGCATGACTTGTCATTGGAGCTGGTACTAGTATGGTGACGTAGGGCTGAAACACAAGCATCAGTGTGCACTACAGTTGCAGACAGTCAACATGGGTCATGACGAGGTGTGACAGGGCTTTACTCGCAAAGCTGTTTTATCAAAACAACATCAATAGTGCTGCTGATCTTTGCAAGTAACGATGCATATGCAGAGGTCCTCTTTCCACACCAGGAATTGTGACATGATTTGGAAGTTCAAATTAACTGGCAATTGTAATTTGGGAAGTGCTTCTGGGAGGAGCCAGGGACTAATTGTACCTCTAATTGTTGAAGAAATTACTGTTGCTATGGCTGAAAATACTGGACACAATGAATAATCTTCAAGCAGTGCATGAGCTGTGTCACAACAGCTGAACATTCCATGGTTCTATGGTGTCCTGGGTGGCTATAATGAAGGACCAATAACTAGTTATTTCCCCACACTCTGTAGATGCTTTCCAAAACCTAGTGGTCAAATACGTAGGTGGAGGGCAAATATTAATCTTGAAACACAACAACTTAACAAAAATACTAGATTTATACTAGATTTCCTGCTTGATGTGAAACAGATGGTTTTATCTCTAACCCAACCCACAGAACATGCTTAATGAAAATGATTATAGTGAGGACCATGAAGTGTTGGAATAGGTCATAACTGTGTGTGTGTGTGGGGGGGGGGGGGGGGGGCAGGGGGGGTGGTTGTTATTCTTGCTCTGATTCTAGCTTTACATTGATTACTAACTTTACAACTGTCAAAAACATTATTGTCACTAGCCTATATGTGAAAACTTTGTGGAACAATGTTAACAATAATAAATCTAAATATTAACTAAAATTTCATAACATGAGGTGGGTACATAATTTTTTTCATTGGGAATACAGACTGTTGAGACAAGGAGGAAAAAACAAGTCAACCCCTTGAAACTGGTGATTTGTCTACAAAATTGATTTTCACTAACGTCTACCTTTATCAAAATTTTGTGTCTATTCTTTGGGCCCTTATGAAGTCCCCATTGAACATTTACCTTTATCAAACTTTTTTGTCTATGCTTTGGGCCCTTATGATGCCGCCATTGGTCTTATTTTCTTAGGAACAGGTCGATATTGACCACATCTACATCTACATCTTCATAACTACTCTGCAATTCACACTTAAGTGCTTGGTGGAGGGTTCACCAATCTGCCTTCAGACTATTTTTGTAGAGTACCACACTATAACTGTATGTGGGAAAAATGAACAACTAAATATTTCTGTACGAAATCTGATTTCTCTTATTTTATTGGGATAATAAGTTCCCCTAGTGACAATGCAATATTTTAGCATTCAGAGGAGATATGAAAATATGCCTTTGTTGTAATGATTGCCACCCCAACTCTCTTACCACAGCCATCACTTTCTCTCCCCTGTTTTATGTCAATAAAAAACAATCGGTCATTAACTTTCTTTGGCTTTTCTGATGTCCTCCATCAACATTATCTGGTAAGGATCCCATACCACAAAGCAATATTTTTGCAGAGGATGGGCAAGCTTATTGTGGCAAGGCTATTTAGTAGACCTGTTGCATCTTCTAAGTGTTTTGTTCATAAAACACAGTCTTTGCTTTGCCTTCACCACAACATTACCCATATCATCGTTTCAATGTTATTTGTTCATGATATTGTAACTGTCAGACATTTAGTTGAATCAACAGCCTTTAGGTTTGCATGGTTTACCATGTAACTGAACTTTAATGGATTTATTTGGTTATTCATTTGGATGATCTCACACTTTCCCTTATTTAGAGTCATATAGCACTTTTTTCACCATAAAGAAATCGTGTCTAAGTTATTTTGCAATTAGTTTCGATGTTCTGATGACAGGATCATCTGCAAAGAATCTAAGAGGGCTGCTCAGATTGTCCCTCAATCATTAATATAGAAACACTTCCTCGGGGAATGCCAGATAACACTTTTGTTTTACTCAATGACTTTTGTTCAATAACTATAGACTGTGACCTTTCTGACTGGAAATCACAAATACAGATACACAACTGAGATGATACTCCATACACATGAAATTTGATTAAAAGTCTCTTGTGAGGAACAGTGTCAAATGCCATTTGGAAATCTAGAAACATGGCGTCAATGAGAGATCCCCTATTGAGAGCACTCATTACTTCATATGAATAACAAGCTAGTTGGAATTCTCAAGAATGATTCCCTGCTGATTGTTAGTCACTAGACTGTTTCCTTCAAGGTAATTCATAATATTTGAATGCAGTGTGTGTTCCAAAATCCTACTGCAAATCAGTGTCAGTTGTATGGGTCTGCAATTCAAAGGATTATTCCTATTTCCATTTTTGAGTGTTGGTACACCCTGTGCAAGTTTCCAGTCTTAAAGTACTGATCTTTCATCAAGAATGCGATTGTACACAGGGTGAAGAGAAAATTCCACACTTGGCATTGGCATGTGGCTCATACCAATTCAAGAAAAAAGTGTATCTAGCAAAACCTAGCCTGCCAATAGGTTTAATAGAAATGTGACTTTAAAAAAACAAGGCTCTGGCTCTTCTTTTACTGTATGCAGCTTGACCAAGAACAGGTAGCATGACCTCTGCAACATGTTGGAGCTGTGCTGTTAGCTCAGTGAGATGAGTGACTGCCATGCAGAGTGATATGCAGACTCACTGATGTTCAAGTCATGTTCACGCAAAACTTTTTTTTCAGTTAAAACATCAAACTGTATCCAATTTACACCTTCATAATGCTGTACCTTGTGTATTTCTTTCTATTACTGTTACCTTTATTTAAACATTAAGACACAGCATGAACGTATTACAAATGTAAATATCCACTTTGTTTCACTCATGACACACGTAAATCAAATAGAAAATAATAGTGGACACTGTAAAATCATCTGTATCCAATGAGGTACAAAAACCACAATAGGTAGGCTACACTAGATTGCACATTATACTACACACAGCAATTCCTTTCTGCATGTTTGACATCCACAGCCAGTAGATACATGTATGAGCAGCATTCACTTTAAAGAAGATGTTCAAAGGGACCAGCTTGCATTTGCAAACACTTTGTCATGAACTGTACCATACTGTGCTGCACCTTATGCAACACACCTGCATCCACCATTGCCAAAGTGGCATGCATGCAATCTATTAGGTCATGTAGATCCATGAGTGGAACACTATAAATTTGTTTCTTTAAGTGTCTCCACAAACAAAAGTCAAGTGGATTAAGGTGCGGTAAATGTGGAGGCCAGAACATTGGACCTCCATGATGAATCCATTTCCCTGGAAATGCTTCATTTAAATAGTTAAGTAGATTCATTCCAAAACATGGCAATGCACCATAATGCTAAAATCATAGCTATTGACGAACACCAAGTGGAATGTTTTCTAATGCATCAAGTAAAGTATTGTAAAGAAATGTACAATTTAGAGGGCATTCAACTTGTCCAGCAGTAGTTAAGATCCAAAAGCACTCCTCCCACAACTGCAGCTCACAGCATGCCTGAAAGCCACATTCGTTGGTGACATGTCGGTTATGTTCCACCCACAATGGGTGTCATGGAGGTTGAAAATACCTTCATGAATGAAGCTAGATTCATCAGCCCACATCACTTTATTCATACAATGTTCATTATCTTCCACTTGGTGCAAAAGCCATTCACAAAACTGTCTTTGAGATACCTGGAACTGCCTTGCAGTATCATGGGTACTATGCTGAGGCAAACAGTTTCAAGAATTGCATTCTTTGCTTTTGGAGAACTTCTAGACCTTGAAAGATCCCTATCCATCACTTGTGGATGAAGATTACCGTTTCCCAAAGATGAAACTCCAAGTGACAAAAAATGTTCTTATCTGGGATGATGCCTTTGAGGATACTATGGAGCATATGCACAAGCAGCAGCAGCAGCAGCAGCTTGGTTATCAGATGCATCCAGCACCAGAAGTGTATTAAAGTATTCATTATTTGAATACACCACTGGGAAACCATCCTACATGAACTTCACGGGACCAATTATGGTTGTGCATTGCACAGTTAGTAGACACACACATGAAAGCTAATGGATCCCACTCTCATGTGATATGGACTGTCATGTGATAGGCAGTTGTCATGTGATGAAATGATGTCCTGCTTATAAATGATAAGAAATAGGGAACAGATGTCTAAAAATCAAAAAAGGAACCTGAGGATGGTTTGAAACATAGCTTCATGGTGGATGTGGGTTTGATGTCCCAGCAATCTATTCAGTGAGCAATGAAGTCTGATACAATAGCGCAGGGTGGTACATGTTTTTCTGTACGTTCTGATGCACTGCACGATGTTACAGTGTTCCCAGCTCCTTGTTTTCATGTGTTTCAAAATGCACTTGATCTAATTTTGATAGACAAACTTTTGTCTGGAATCTGGATGAGGAACAGCATTTTTTTATTGATACATATAACTGCTTCATATGGAGCCATTATATCAGCATAATCTGAAAGGAACCTAGTTGGTATACTGTCTGGACCTCAAGACTTGCCTGTATTAATTTAAGCTGTTTTACTATACTGAGGATATCTACTAAGTTATAGTATTCATGTTGCCACTGTTATTGTTTAGGTTGTGGAATATTTACTCTGGCATCTTGTAGTGCTACAACGATGAAAATTAATATTACGACGATGTCAAACCTTATTTTCATGATTTAAAGGAGTATTCATGATATTAAAAATGTAATTATAATTTTATTATTTTCATTTTTGTGCTCAGTGTATCAAAGACTTTCTAGTGCATGGAATAAATTAGCATTGTTTGTACTATGAAACTATATATGATTGTTAAAGGTTAAGCATGTAATATTCAATGTAAGACATTTTGTTGAGTCTGAATTTTATTCTCGTACTGGTCGGTAGAGAAGGAAAAGTTCCTTAATCGATGTGAAGGTATAAAGGCTGTAAAAAGGAGAGAGAGAGAAGGTAAATACAGGTTATTCAAAACAAATATCTCTAAAGTGTAACGTCTTGTGATTTCCTATAACTAAAAATTGCAAAGTCTAATCTGAGCCTGTCCTGAATAACAGCGAAGAACATTTATGTTATCATATATTTTCTTCATTTGATCACGGTTGTGATTTGCATGTTTCATTTTGTTATGTGACATGTTACGAATATTTTCATTGTATGCGCAAAAGTGCACACAGCTTTAATCAAACTTCTGTCTTTCGGAAACGATAACGTTTAATCAGTACAATTACGCGAATACTGTCTAAATTGCAACCATGATCGCAAAAGAGTTTCCTGGACCAAATAATCCTTATAAAATGTGTATTCTCCAAAGTGAGCAGCATTGCACATTGCTGACTTGCAACAATCGAAAGAGTAAAAACAGTGCTTGAATAAAATTGCCACCTTTTAATAATTATTATTATTCCATTAAATAAATAAATAGCAATTCAGTGGCAATCCAATCAATAAACAGAGAGGGCAATTCAGTGGTGACCATGACAGGACTAGCTTATATGTGTGTGCTAATGTGTGTTTTTTCTATTTGTTTCATGCTGTAATGAGTGGAAATCTACGACGACCCTAAGCACGATATTTTTGCTGTACCATTCCATCCCAGCGGCAGCAGAATGAAGCACTGCATAAGGTAGCACAACATCTTCTTCAACCTGGTGAATAAGAAAAAAAAGAAAAAAAAAGGTTTTGCATTTTGTGAGTGTGTCTTCTTAGGAAGCTATAAGAGTCAATTATATTTCAATAACTGCGAGAAGGATCAGTAAAATACAGCATCAAGTGTTTTCAGTAGAGGCTAACTGAACGAGATTGGAACTGAATTTTAATCAAACAAAAGTGAACATTTATAGTACTGATTCCAATCTGGTGCAGTGTAGTAATTATTTTATGTTTTGTGTGATGGAATAATTGATGTGTTGCGCGTGAAATTTTTCCCATTAGACTTGCACCCAAACATTTGCAAACATGGTGAAAACAGTGCGACGTGTAAGAAAAGCTACACAGCAGGAAGTAACTGTAGAACATTCAGAGGAGGAAGGAATAACTAGTGATGTAGAAATTGATAATATTTTTTCAGATCAGACAGAGGATATAGAACAGGACACTAATATTAAAGTCAGTGATCCATCTGCTGTAGAACACTCAGGCAGAATACAGACGGTAGTTCAAGTGCATACTGAAGCAGAACCACAAGAAACACCAGTTACAGTCGATTTACCACCAGTAGAGCCAACACAAATAGTAATGGATCCATTTTCTCTCTTAATGATGAAAATGGAACAAATGTTTAGAATACAGGAACAATCACAGATACAGCATGAACAAGAAACTGCTAAACAGCTTGCAACTGAGATTACTAATAATTTAGATAAATGTATTAGCAGAGTAGATGAACGGATTAGGACCTCAGATGAACGCATCAGTCAATTAGATGAGCGTACACAGTTAAGCTTTTCACAGTTCTCAAAAGAGATAGATCAAAAGCTTGAAAACCAGTTAAAAGAACACGATTGCCAGCTGCGACAGCAAATAGATGCCCAGTTGTCTGCTATACAGAACAACATTTCAAGTATGCAACAAACATACCATGACTTACCACAGAATGTAAAGCAAGTAACCCAGGATGTGGACAAATTACAACAAACACACACTTCTTTGGAAGCAGAAATAATCAACATAAGTACACATATAGAAAACCTTACGGTTGATAATCAAAACGTAATAGAACAAAAATGCAAAGAACAAGAAGAATGCGTTGTGACCACATTCAACACATGGCTAAATGACAAAGACAAACAAATTAGTACTGTTATACAGAAGGAACTACCTGTGATGTTACAACGAGCAGGAACACAACTGATACATGGAAACAACACAAAGATTCATGAACTCCAGACTGAATTACAAAACGTGCAGAAAGTGCTTAATGAAACACGTATGCATACATCTCATAACAGTTCACCAGAGTGTGTTAGTATCACAGAAACACGCCCTGATCATTATGAAACGCCTTTAACTGAAAGTAGGGGGCAGATGGGCAATAATTTCAATCCAACACGTGGAGTAACATCCATTTATCAAGACCATACACAATCATTGGTGACTTAGGATGCTTTAGTGAAGAATTCACAGTTTCAGAAGTTTACCAATGATAAGAACGGACCCCATCCAATTGTGTTTATCAAAGGGATCTGCAGAATAATGCCAAAAAGTTGGAACAAAAGGGAGAAAATTGTCTTTACCATTACCCATATTCAAGGTGAACCAGCGTTGCTTGCAACACAGAAAGCTGAACAATGCAGCTCCTTCGATGAATTTGAACAAGCTTTTCTAAACAAGTATTGGTCACGTGGGGTACAAGAACGATTAAGAAAAGAAGTTTATAGTCCTGAGCCATTTAATAGAAAAGGCGGTACTTTGTGGAAATATTTCGAAAAGTATCTGGACAAAGTGAAATATTTATCCACACCAATTCCTGAGTGTGATGTTTTAAAGATATTAAAGGAGAAGTTACCGCGTGATCTAAAGGAGAAATTGTTTCACATTCCTGAAGACAACGTGGAACATTTTCTATCTGTACTGGACTCTTTAGATTTGGTTATCAGAGAGGACAGACACTATTATGGGAATAATTCGTCGAATAATGGTAATGGTAATGGCAACGGGCGAAACCACAAGAACAATAGTAATAGAAACACCTACTGTGGGAATCAAAATCATTTGAATAGTCCGAATTATTCAGGATGGCAGAACCACAATATGAACACAAATGGACAGTATAGTAATGCACCGAATCACAATTATCATCCACAGAACAATAGTGGACAAAACAATAACAGGAACTTTTCAAAGAAACAGAAACGAGATTTTAGAGCTAACGCCAATTACAATAACGGTAATTTTTCAAATAATCAGCAAAACATGCAACCACCACATGACTGGTCAACACAGAATTAAGCACAACAGCAATGGCAGCAGTCTAGGCCACCACAATATCACAACAACAATCATGTACAACCCCCGTACAATACAAATATGTCAAATAACATGCAGCAGCATATGAATGCGCAGCCATGGCAACCACCGAATCAAAATATCAAGATCATTGAGGTAAGTGAACCGCAACCATCAACCAGTACCAGTCAGTCAAACTAGATGCGATGACATTCTGCTCCCGTGTGTCAGTCACAGGGTGTCTAGGGGGCACTTGCATGAATGATGTTAGTAATAATGAGCAACTAAGTGTGCAGACAACCAGCTGTAGTAACAATGAGAATGTGTGTTGCATAGAATCAGCAGCGATCGGGTCGAACGACGCAAAAGATGCAGTGTGTAGGAATAATTCTGTTGATGTTGCTCAGCAACGTAGTTCAACTATGCAGATGTTAAGATATAATGACGGAGTCGATATACGAGAGGAATTATGTCAAGATTTTTGGAAGAAGTGTAATTTGTTTGAATGGAAAATTGTACAAGCAGCTATAGTCTGTGATATTTATGGTATTCAAACTACGGTGATTTTAGATACTGGAGCATCTGTTTCTGTGCTGAATGAATCGTTCCTTCTTCACTTAAAGAAGATTAGAAAGATTCCGGTTTTTCCAGTCACTAATTGTCGAGTTACAGGAGCCATTAGTCAGAAAGCCCAACTAGTTTGGGAACAGACATGGATTTGTATTAATTTTGGAATGGGAGCCAAAGAGTGCACCTTCCTTATTGTAAAGAATTTAGCAGTGAACTGTCTCCTTGGATTAGATATTTTGCGAGAGACAGAAACTATAATCAATCTCACAAAGGGTGAATGCAGCATGTGTTTCGGTGACACGAGAGTCAGGTTAGACTTGGTAAAGACCAAAGAATTGCATGGCAAATATTGTCAAATTTTAAAGATAGAACCGATTCGCGCACATTTATGGCGGCTTCAAGATAGTTTCAATTGCAGTACATTCCTGGTCATGGAAGATGTGAAGGACGAGGAGAATATCCACCTCTCTGAAATAGTACAAAAAGTACAACAATCCTCTGGTCTTGACAGTCTGCAACAAAAGCAATTATTAGACACACTTACTAACTATCGTAAAGTATTTTTGAAAAAACCTGGACTAATTAAAGGTTATGTGTATGACATGCAAGTGTTTCCCCATGAAATTTACTGTCATCAAACGTACTCAATACCCAGAGCGAAAAGGGAAGCAGTAACAAAAGAAATTAGATGGATGCTGGAATGGGGAATTATTGAGACCTCATTATAACCATATAGTAACCCACTTTTACCGGTAATGAAATCTGATGGAAGCATAAGGTTGGTTCTCGACACTCGCCAGATTAATCAAATTATTATGCCTGTCAGGACGTGGCCTGAGAATCTAGAAGAACTATCACAGAAGTTCCATGGGATAAAGTACCTATCAAGCCTCGACCTCTGCGCATCATACTGGCAGGTGGTCTTAACGCCAAGATCTAGGAAATATACAGCATTTATTTATAGAGGAAGAAGCTATCAATTCAGAGTATTGCCATTTGGATTGAATGTCAGTGCCGGAGTCTTTATTAATGCGCTTGACACTGTCCTAGGCCTGGATTTGTTAGAGCAAGTTACTGTCTATGTGGATGATTTATTGATTGCTTCACCAACGTGGGATGAGCATATCAAACTAATTAACTTGGTGTTACACAAATTTGAACTTGCAGGTGTTACGATTAACCTTAAGAAGTCCAAGTTTGGAAAGATGGAGATGAAGTTTCTAGGACATATAGTATCATCAGAAGGAATCTTCCAGGACAGTACGAAACTCGAGGCTATCAGAAATTGTCCATATCTGGCCAACAAAAGACAATTAAAGGCATATATGGGTCTTGTATCATTTTTCTGAAAGTTCGTGCCTAATCAATGGCTTAACAGCGAACATCTATTGGGGCTTCTGAAAAAGAATGTGCCGTGGGTGTGGACTGACCAGTGTGCATGTGATTTCGACACGATCAAGCATTGCTTGTTAAATGCTGAAATCTTGCACCATCCAGATCTCAGTAAGGATTTTTGCATAACCTCAGATGCTTCATGTACTGGGTTAGGTGCGTGTTTATTTCAAACAGAAACAGTAGACGGACATGAGCAAATAAAAATAATCTTTCGCAAGTCGTGTATTATCGGATTGCGAACGCGCATATTCCACTACAGAGCTTGAAGCATTGGCAGTGGTATGGGCATTTCACAAATTTCATTATTATGTTTATGGTAGACATGTTCAGGTATACTGTGATCATCAGGCTTTGAGTTTCCTGCTGACCTGTAAACTTCTCCTTGCACGTTTGGCAAGATGGACATTAGCGTTGCAGGAGTATTATTTCCAGATTATTTACATCAAAGGAAGTAATAATATTGTGGCAGATGCTTTGTCTAGGCTACCCCAAGGTTTACCTCAATTTAGTGAACTCACAGAGCAAGCATCAGAATTTAAAGTGTTCCTAATGGCGGACAATGTTAATCGTAAATATTTTCTAGACATGTGTAAAAATATGGCACAAAAACAGGATATAGATAATATTTGGCACAAGATCAAGGATCAACTGAGGACGGATCCTACTTCGAAATTGCATAAATATTACATGTTACATCAAGATGTGTTATTCTTTAGAAGACATGAGGAGTCACGAAACTGGCTAGTATGTATTCCCCAGCAATGTGAGCAAAAGTTAATAATATATACACATAATGTTTGGGGTCATTTCGGTTCAAGGAAGTGCCTGGCAAAACTAAGATTGTATTGTCATTTTAATAACATGTATAGAAAGATCCTACGGATGAAGCGAGCATGTGACATTTGCCAGTGCATAAAGCCGTGTGCTTTATCATCGGAGACATTAATGCAGTCAAATTGTTCCAACTGCTTCGCATGAACTTTTAAGTATTGACATCGCTGGACCTCTGCCAACTGCCAGAGGAGGGGTCAAATACCTCGTAGCAGTGCTAGATAACTTTACTAAGTTTGTAAAGCTATTTGCTACAAAAACAACAGCCACTAGAACGATAATAAACCGATTGGAAAATGATTACATACCTCATTTCGGAACGCCAGAAACATTACTCTCTGACAATGCCCCAAATTTTATGAGTCTTACCTGGAAGAAATTCTTAGAGAAACATAATATAAAACCAATTTTCATTTCGAAGTTCCACCCCCAAGGTAATCCCATGGAATGTTGGAAGCATCAGTACTGCTTGGAGGAAGAGATTCTCAGAATACCAATTAGATGTAACAAAATTTCAGCTCCAGTTTGACGGAGAAGAGGACACTGAGCTGCAGCAAGGAGAAGAAGAATTGCTTCAAGATGATTACACCCTAAGACACTTAATCAAACACAATACAAACTTGTTGAGATTTAGTAAACTTTCAGGAACTTATGCGTGTGAAACTACGAACAGTGAACAGAACTGCATATTTCACAGAACAGTAGGATATAGTGACTTTATAAAATAAACGTTTCATTTTGTTGATTGTTAACTATTTTGAACTCACTAGGGTGAGCAGGTTATGTTCTTTTTTTCTTCTTTCAGACTGTGTACAGGATACACTTACAACATGTAAAGTTTACGCGAGTTACGTATAGGTTTAACAAATTTTCCACCGTAAGTTAGTGCTCAGACTTGCATGAGCTATAAACCAGGTCAAACAAGATGTTGTCCATGACTGAACAGATCATTACACAGACAAACATATACAGACTTGTGTTTATCACTGCACAATTCTTTGTAAGTCCAGGAGCACCTTTTCGAGAAAATATATGACTTAGGATTTGCTTTTATATTGTAAATGAATACAATTATGTACTTCATTTGATATGTACAATCATTCAGGTATTTATCATTATGTAACTAGACTGTGTAAAGACGTTCTTATGGGTAGCACAAGGACTTTAACTTGTCAGACTTGATAACTGTGATCAAGTGACTACGTGGTGGAGTGAACATGTCATAGATGACCTGTGAACAAAGACTTCCTGTGAACATTATCTTCTGTGTGTACGAACTTTATTTCACTGGTGAAAGAGTGGAATTTAACACAATAGTGTATGCTCAATGAGTGCATTGTGTTACCATGATTTCGTTTTCAAATTTTGTGCTACGAGTGTTTAGTAATGCCCAGTATTCAGAGTGTTATTGGGACCACATTTGTGGACGTAACATTCCAGGCAAACTAAAACTCAACAGCAAGTGTTTTTATTGATCAGTCAGCAACAGTGGTGAGTCGTAACAGTGGAAAAAAAAAAAAAAAAAAAAAAAACACCTTCTTCTTGTTGAGTGAAAGAATGCGTGAAATATGATGTAATTTAGATGTTAATTTAAGGAACTGATACTGCTGTTTGAATTTCATGTGACTGTATGCTGGGGTGCTGAGCACACGTGTCGGTGAGGGCAGCATACTGCAGCGACATCACCCATCATCCCTTGCCGCACCCTGCCACGTCATCGCAGTCCATCGCAGACTTACCTGATGGGGTGAGACATCGGTGTTGCAGTACACCAAGTCGCCAGCCGTCGTCACCAGCAGGACTATCACGAATTTGTACCATTATTAAATGTCATACGAAGTGAATATTCAAATGTTGAAAATTAAGAAAGAGGGTGTGGAAGATGTGCTCGCTCCGCCGTGGTTTTCTTCCAGGGTTTTTCCCATTAGCCTTTGCCCGAATAGGGCAGCGTAACTCAAAATCCCTGAGACTTAAAAGTAAACAAAGCACATGCTTCCAAGTGAAAGAGCACAGTGAACTTTAAACAGAACAGACAAGGAAAATAAGCCTGCTTGGATGTCCGGTCAAACAAGTGTGACTGTTCATCCAAAGGGGGCAATGTAGTGCGACAATGATGAAAATTAATATTACGACGATGTCAAACCTCATTTTCATTATTTAAAGAAGTATTCATGATATTAAAAATGTAATTATAATTTAAATATTCTCATTTTTGTGCTCAGTGTTTCAAAGACTTTCTAGTGCATGGAATAAATTACCATTGTTTGTACTACGAAACTATATATGATTGTTAAGGGTTAAGCATGTAATAATTGGATGTAAGACATTTTGTTGAGTCTGAATTTTGTTCTCGTACTGGTCGGTAGAGAAGGAAAAGTTCCTTAATCGATGTGAAGGTATAAAGACTGTAAAAAGGAGAGAGAGAGAAGGTAAATACAAGTTATTCAAAACAAATATCTCTAAAGTGTAACGTCTTGTGATTTCCTATAACTAAAAATTGCAAGGTCTAATCTGAGCCTGTCCTGAATAACAGTGAAGAACATTTATGTTATCATATATTTTCTTCATTTGATCACGGTTGTGATTTGCACGTTTCTTTTTGTTACGCGACGTGTTATGAATATTTTCATTATAAGCACAAAAGTGCACACAGCTTTAATCGAACCTGCGTCTTTCGGAAACGACAATGTTTAATCAGTACAATTATGTGAATACCATCTAAATTGCAACTGTGATCGCAAAAATGGACCAAATAATTCTTATAAAATGTGTATTCTCCAAAGCGAGCAGCATTGCACTATCGCTGACTCACAACAATCGAAAGAGTAAAAACAGTGCTTAAATAAAATTGCCACCTCTTAATAATTATTATTATCCCATTAAATAAATAAATAGCAATTCAGTGGCAATACAATCAATAATCAGAGAGGGCAATTCAATCTTTTGTGAAGGAATTATAGAAAATTGTGTTTAGTAACAACTTTAGTGGTGGTATCACTGGTAATATTATTAGTAGTATCTTGAAATGAATGTATTTGTGTCTTGCTGCTAGTGTACTTTACGTATGAGCAGAATCTCTTAAGAGTTTCTGCCACATTTCGAGAGAGAGTTTCACTGTATACACTAAATGTCCTATGAATTTTACTTCTTTCTCAACAAATTCAATTTTGAAATCATTTCATATTTTGTTAAAGTTTGACATTGATCACACAGACTTAGACAACAATCCTCCCACATCTTAGTAGCTACTTAAGGTCTTCAACATAAGTAGTAATCTGATCTTTAATTTCTTTCCCAACACTGCTTACAGTGTCCTGATAAATACTACCATGAATATATTTAATCTGAATGGGACCAGCTTAGATTGGTAACAGTGTTCACTGAATAACATATTTCATATTTTCTGTTTTCTTTTGCTAAGGGAAGCTACCAATATCCATTAGTCAAGACTAACCGTGAACTAAGCTACTGAAAAATTCTGCAAAATCTCGGGCATATATTTCAGTCAGTCAGTTTCTGTTTTAATGATCTGCTTAAGTATCCTGGCATATAGTACTACCTTACCACTTTCATCCCTCTTACATATAATGATAATAGGATTGTTATAGAGACTCAGTGCTCTTTATATACTATTCCAGACTAACAACCACTGCTGCTTTTCCTCACAAGGGAACCTCCCCATTGCACCCTCTTCAGATTTAGTTATAAGTTGGCACAGTGGATAGACCTTGAAAAACTGAACACAGATCAATCAAGAAAACAGGAAGAAGTTGTGTGGAACTATGAAAAAAATAAGCAAAATATACAAACTGAGTAGTCCATGTGAAGATAGGCGACATCAAGGATGATCTGAGCTCAGGAGAGCTGTGGTCCCATGGTTAGCGTTAGCAGCTGCTCCTGAGCTCTTTAAATTCACCAAACAGATCCATCTACTGGTTCCCGGTTAAACAGTGACACTCCACCATGGCGCGCATGAAACAATCAATTTTACATAACTTGAGCTACCACAATGCAACTGGTAGGGGTGGCAGACTGCTGGTCTCCCCAGACTCTGTGTGAAGATGGAAGTGTTGCTGTTCCAGCAAACAAACATGCCTCCGCTCTGGTCCAGGGAACAGGAATGTGCTGTTTGCTGCCAAAGCAACCCTAACAGCACACATGGAAAGGTAACAGTAATCTGTGCAAATAAAGCTCACACAAAAATGGCCAGGGAGTAAGGAAATTATATAAATTAGTGGCAAAGCAGGTATCAATACAGGTTACATTTAACACTCCTTAAATTGTTGTTGTGGTCTTCAGTCCAGAGACTGGTTTGATGTAGCTCTCCACATGCTACTCTATCCTGTGCAAGCTCCTTCATCTCCCAGTAGCTACTGCAACCTACATCCTTCTGAAACTGCTTAGTATATTCATCTCCTGGTCTCCCTCTACAATTTTTACCCTCCATGGTGCCCTCCAGTACCAAATTGGTGATCTCTTGATGCCTCAGAACATGTCCTACCAAGCGATAACTTCTTCTAGTCAAGTTGTGCCAAAATGGATTTTAATTCCTACTCCGAATTTTTCTTTTGTCTCCTTTACTGATTGCTCAATATACAGACTGAATGACACTGGGGATAGGCTACAACCCTGTTTCACTCCCTTCCCAACCACTACTTCCGTTTCATACCCCTTGACTGTTAGAACTGCTATCTGGTTTCTTTACAAATTGTAAATAGCCTTTCGCTCCCTGTATTTGACCCCTGCCACCTTCACAATTTGAAAGAGAGTATTCCAGTCAACATTGTCAAAAGCTTTCTCTAATTCTACAAATGCTAGAAATGTAGGTTTGCCTTTCCTTAATCTATCTTCTAAGATAAGTCGTAAGGTCAGTATTGCCTCACATGTTCCAACATTTCTACGGAATCCAAACTGATCTTCCCTCCTAAAAACTACTAGCATTCAAAAGAGATCATATCAGTGCCTGCTGGTGGAATAACACAAACATATACATGTTCTACATTGTCTCTGGCATAGATCATGTTACAATTTATTCCCTTCATGGAACCTATCACAATGAAATACTCTTACACTTGCATGACATACGGCCTAGAACACAAATTGCAATTAGTAACATTGACATCCAGTCAAACACTCGTAGGTGTATTAATATGACAGGTCCAATTCTGTCTAACAGAGACGTGGCCTTACAATACCAAGTACTCAAAATAACTCCACTCAGGCATGAAGAAGCCATGACTTGCGGGATTCTAGCCAGAGCATTCCAACCCATACAGGCAATTGTCAAAGTGATGTAAACTTTAAGCTTGCACAGTAGACTGGGAACTAGACGACCACGTTGCATGCGATATCCATAGGTCTTTGCACCCCCTTCACTACCAAACCCTGCCATTCTACCACCCAACTGATTTAACCTTTCATGGGTTCTTGATGAGCTGTGACATCTCTAATCTTGGTTGTATCACACTTCACTGGCGCCACTAACTACTTAGGTTGCCGATATCAATTTGATTGAGTGTTGTGGGCTAACATCGATGGATGAGGTATGTGTGTGGTTGGTTTGGCAGAGCTGCAGAGCCTGTTACATGAGTGGCACGTGGCTGGCAAGTTGTGGCTTTGGGGGACTGTGGCTGTCCAGTGCTAGTCTCGAGAAGTCTCATAAGGTTAAATCATTCAGGGGCAAGTCTGGCTGGCTTGCTTAAGATATGGTAGTAGTGGTTGGCCCGAACACAGACGGACGTTGTGTGCAACCTGGTTGGCAAGTTCTGGACTTACTCTGTAACTTAAGTTTACAGCACCTCTATGATTGCCTCTATGTGTTTTGAGGCAATAACACCATGAATGCTACAATGCAAATCATGGCTCCTTCACACCTCAGTGGAATTAAGTATTGTTTTCTTATTCTGAGTACTTTACATTGTAAGGCCATGTCTGTGTTATACAGAATTGGACCTGTTATAGTAACATACCTACAAGTGTTTGACTGGATGATGTGTTACTAATTGGAATTTTTGTTCTAGGCCATATGTCATGCAAGTATAAGAGTATTCCCTGCGATAGGTTCCATGAAAGGTATATATTATTCTATGATCTGCCTGAGAGGCAAGGTGGTACATGCATATGTTTGTGTTGTTGCATCAGCAGGTGCTGATACGATTACTTGTGAATATTAATGATTTTGGGTGTTACATTTAACCTTTTGGTACCTGCTTTGCCAGTAATTTAGATACATTTTCAATCCCTGGCCATTCTTGTGTGAGCTTTATTTGTGCAGATTACTGTTCCCTTTTCATGTGTATTGGCAGCATAGCTTTGGTGGCAAATGACATGTTCCTGTCCTCTGGGCCCAGAGCAGAAGTGTGTTTGTTTGTTGACATGTTACCACACCTGTCACTGCATAGCACCTGGGTTGATTGGCAGTCTGCCACCCGTACCAGTTGCGTTGTGGTGGCTCAAGTAAAGTAAAATTGATCATTTCATGTGTGCCATGGTGTAGTATTGCTGTTTAAGTGTAACCAGTGGTTAGATCTGTTTTGTGAATTTGAAGAGCTCAGGAAGTTAAGGTGTGTTTGCCAAGCCTGAGATTCTTCCTCATTATACCTCTATAACTGCTCTTTTCAAGCTGGTACTCTTATCACTACTTCTCAGCAAGTTCTATTTAAGACCTCTTACTTGTCAATGTAAGTTGTCAAACCTTCCTTGATCTACAGTCATTAGCTATTACAACTGTGAAATTTGGTTGTTTGTACCTTGTTGGCTGTGAGAGACGTCTGCTGTAGCTCTCAGCTTTCTTTGAATTTTGGGCAATTTTATACTTATTAAAGGTTGTGTCAAAGTTTCTCCTTGTGTGTGCCAGATTGAAGAACATTTCAATTGCATGTACTTCCACCTTATCTTGAATTTTGGGCAATTGTATAGTTATTATAGATAGTGTCAAAGTTTCTGCTGGTGTCTACCATTTGAGGAACATTTCAATTGCATGTACTTCAACTTATCATGAATTTTGGGCAACTGTATATTTATTAAGGGTTATTGTTAACGTTTGGTTGCAACATATAGGTGGGAATTTTATTTAAGTTTTGTACCTTCACAGTGGGCCTGTTTGAGGGACTTTGTATTTTATTACTTAAGTGATTTAATTATCACGTGTTATGCATTTCTAAGAGGCCTATCAACAGCTACAATCAGTAATGTGTCTTGTGATCATTCCCGTATTTGGATGAATTTGTCCAATTGTTTAAGAGTTACCTAAGCTTTCAATTTGTTAGAACATTCAACAACTGTTACTGTAATTCATTTGGTTGCTAAAAATGTTTGCTGAACCTGCTTGCAGCTACGCTCAGTTGATGTGAATTTTCTTGTTTTTGGAAAATCTGTACTTCTGATTTTCATGTCCTGTTCTTAATGGTGCAATTGTTAAGACTGTTCTTTTAAAGATTTGATCCTGTTCAAGCTTTGCAGAAAATTCTGTTTCTTTTAATAACTTTTAAATTGTAATGTTAATGTTTTTTTAAGATAATAAAGTGTATTATGTGAAACAACAAATGACAAATATGTGGGTCTATTTCCATGTTTTTCCCTTAAGGCTATCCCAAACCTAGTTGTGACATATCAATTTGTATACACAGAGTGAGATTACGTTTTGTTTGGCAGGGAGTTAGAGTTGTCTACCCTTTGACATCATTTGTTGTTTCTTGTGATTATTGTGGTGCCATATTTCTCCTTTTCAAGGTATTGTGCTCATATGTCATTTTGTTGTTTTTGGGAAGCCATGACTTATCATGGATTCTAGAGGGTGTACCAGAATTTTGTATCTGGAAAAGGAGTATTTGCAATATTAGTTGCAAATACGTCAACTTCCAACTGAAGTTGGTATCATGGAATTGGTGACTAGGTTGTGAGCAGCATTGGACAGGCTGGTTAGACCTTTGGCAGATATCATTGGGGAGGTACATGCCACTCTTCATAACATTTCAGCTGCATTAGATGACATACAGTGAAATCTCTCCTTTCTGGAGGATAGCCAACCCACAACTAAGCAGGTTGCTATGATTCAAGTGCATCTGGCGCATTTAGGGAATCTCCTGTTGGACTTAAAGGTCATGTTGAGCTTAATGATCGAGAGAAACTGAAGGTTCTTGGTTTATTCATGTTAGTTAAGCAGTTGAGTGGCTGGACAAGGTTCTTGCAGGTTAGGGCATTATATGTCAGTTTACATATATAAAGGAGTCATATATAAAGGAGTTTTGCTATTTGGGGAGCAAAATAACTGATGATGGTCGAAGTAGAGACGATATAAAATGTAGACTGGCAATGGCAAGGAAAGCGTTTCTGAAGAAGAGAAATTTGTTAACATCGAGTACAGATTTAAGTGTCAGGAAGTTGTTTCTGATAGCATTTGTATGGAGTGTAGCCATGTATGGAAGTGAAACATGGACGATAAATAGTTTGGACAAGAAGAGAATAGAAGCTTTCGAAATGTGGTGCTACAGAAGAATGCTAAAGATTAAATGGGTAGATCACATAACTAATGAGGACGTATTGAATAGGATTGGGGAGAAGAGAAGTTTGTAGCACAACTTGACCAGAAGAAGGGATCGGTTGGTAGGACATGTTCTGAGGCATCAAGGGATCACCAATTTAGTATTGGAGGACAGTGTGGAGGGTAAAAATGGTAGAGGGAGACCAAGAGGTGAATACACTAAGCAGATTCAGAAGGATGTAGGTTGCAGTAGGTACTGAGAGATGAAGAAGCTTGCACAGGATAGAGTAGCATGGAGAGCTGCATCAAACCAGTCTCAGGACTGAAGACCACAACAACAACATGTCAGTTTAGAAAGCAAGGGTGATAAGTGCTCTGAGGCTCAAAGTTTAGGTAGTTTGCCCTCCTTTCACTTTTCTAAGCTACCCAGTCTGATTATGTGCTTTCTGTCTCATGTTTCTGAATTATCTCTTGGTAGTTTATATCAAGTGAAGCATATTTTTTGGATGCTTGAGCGGTTTTCATTTCATGCTGTTGCTTATGCATACCACAGCACATGGTTCTTTCCTTGCTTTATCCTTTAGCAAAAGGGACATTGGATAATTGGTCTTGGAAATCTTGAGATGTCAGGGATCTATAGGCTGCCTCAGGACTCTTATTATAGGCAGAAAAATGTTGGCATGTATGTGCAATGAGCTTGAGCCAACATATTATTGGCAGGTACAGGTTCCCTAGGAGATGTTGAGCCAGTACGGGGCGCAAGTGTGCATGGCAATGCTAGCCCTTGGTATGTTTGTTACTGAATTGGATAGCATTTCTAACATCTTAGAGGGCATGAGCCTCGAGGATCGATTATGTTTTGTGCTTGATAGCTGTCCCACCAACTTTGACGAATTGCAAGAACTAGTAGATTCTATTGAGGCCCGCACTTTAACTGATGAGGAGTGTAGGGTAGGTTTGGGTTCAGCACTGGTGCTTTCAGTTTGCAAGGGTTATAAGGCCTCACTCAAATTTGACTCAAGCATGTGCAGCCATTGTTTTCATTGTGGCATGTGAAACCATCTTGTGCATGAGTGTGTGGTTGTGAGGGCATTGAGGTCTAAAAGCTGTGTGCTCGTGTTGGACAGAACCTTTGGGGATGTTATTGGACACCCATAGCTCTGTCTCTTTACTTCACTATAAGTGGTATTTGAATTTCGGCCATTTGTGTAAATTATATCTCATGCCCCAGACCTCAGAGGTGTCATGTGGCCAATGGGCGTGAGTTGCTTCTGATTCAGGAGGTGTGCAGTAGCTTGTCCATCTGCAATTTCTTCTAGCTGTTTACTCCCCTGGTTGTAAACGACCCAGCAGTTAATCTGTTGCTCAGCTGTGATTTTATTAAAAAAAAGATTGGTTGTTGATTCTGCTACTTGTGCCTTCTTCTTTAAATTCTTACCAGGCAAGGACATAGACCTCCGTTCTTGTCACCATCCAAGTGAGACTAATTTAATAAGTCATGAGACTGAGGAATCTCACTTGGCTCATCTCCAATCGGAGCATGATACACATTTGTTTTGTTTGTTGGGGGAGTTTCCTGGTGTTTTGTCTGATAAGCTATGAGTAACTAGTGCAATCCAGTAGGATATATGTCTGATTGATGATGTTCCAGTTTGACTTTCGCCCCATAAGATGAAAATCTTGAATCATAAGTTAACTAATAGGTTGCAACATGGGTTGATCAAGCCTTTCTTTTCCTTATGCCTCACCCATTTTTCTTGTCCGTAAGGCACAACATCAAGACTATAGGCCAGTCACAGATTACAGGGTGCTGAATAAAAGTTTGCTTTAGAGTTAGTCCCCTTGCCTGATCTTCACACTTGTTTTATGTGGCTATCTGGAACTAAGTGGTTCGCTGTGTCATTTTGAATCAAGTTTATTATCAAATTCCTCATACCAAAAAATCTGAGCACGTCAAAGCCTTTGCATTGACTGGAACCTATATGAGTTCAACAGAGTGCCCTTTTTGTGGACCACTGGAGCCATTGTTTCTCTCATTCACTGGACCTTATCTTGGGGGATTTTTTTTGGATCATCTGGTTTCCGGGGATGGGATCAGTATCAACCAAGAGCAAACAAAGGACTTGAAGATGTACCCCCAGCTGAGGACTTGGAAACAGGTAGTTATGTTTATTGGAATAGCCAATTATTTCCATAGGTTCAATTCCATTTTTGCTCACCTTGCTGCGCCTCTTAATAAACTGCATGAAAAGGGGAAGATTTTGTATGGGGTGAGAGCCAACAGCATGCTTTTGAAGCTATTTAGACTGTCATCATGAACTCTCCGGTGCTGGCTGTTCCTGATTTCAGCAAGAGATTAGTTGTTCAGACTGATACATACGATGTGGGGATTGCTTCAGTTCTCCTCCAGGAGGAGCAGGGTCAAAGACACCCTTTAGCTTTTGCGTCAAGAAGGCTGGCTGGGCTTGAGTTGAATTAAGCACTGCCTGTTCTCTTTGCCCTAGAAAAATTCCAGTTTTAGCTGGAATATAGGGAGAAAATTTAGAGGCCGATAATCAGGCATTAAGTTGGGTTCTGGCCATGGCCCAGGAAAACCTTTAGAATTGCTAGGTTGGCAGGCCAGAGTTTGGCATTTCAGTTTAAGATGTGCTACATTGAAAGCTCTGAAAACCAGGTAGTCAATGTGCTTGGTCACATGTTTGAGCAGGTAGACACCACTGAGGGAGATCGAGCCCAATGGCTCCCATGATCTTGCTTGTACTTTTCGGAACAATGTGCCCCAATTATTTGCCAACCTTAAGATTAAGAAGGAACGATATAAATTGTGGTGACCCATTAGGAGGCAATTGTTTCCCAGAAAGGAGGTGCCAAGGTTATCTTTGAAGAATGGTATATTATGTAAACAAGTAGGAGAACACAGGCAACTCAGGATTTGCTTGCCTCTTGAGTTATTCCCCGCCATCTTCAGTTACTTGACAGTTCCATGGTAGGTGGGTATTTAGGCCTTACAAGACCTTGGCAAAGATATAAGCCCACTTCACCTGGCTGTCATTGTAAAGGGATATCTGGCACCGGTTGGCAAGTGCGACTGTTGTAGAAGGGAGAAACCCTACTGAGCAGGTTATTACGATCCGAGCACGAACAGTACCCTATGGACATAATCTCCATTGATATTGCTGGCCCCCTTCCCTGTACTAAGAAAGGAAACCATTACATAAGTGTGGTCATTGATGGATTTTCGCAATTTGTTTGGCTTGTTCCTAGCCGAGGGGTTATTGTTGCCATTACAGCCAGACACCTCACCAAAATCTTCTCCTGGTTTTGGCCTTCTTAAGGCTCTGGTGAGTGATAATGCTCCTGCCTTTTTTTTCTAAACAATGTAAGTAGTTCTGCTTTCATGATGCAATTAAGCACATCACTACCATGCCATATTATACTCAGTCATTCTTTGCTGAAAGAGAGAACAATAATCTTAAGAGGATCTTGATTATATAGCGTGATAAGTCCTTAAATAAGCGGATACCCCCCCTCCTCCCCCCCCCCCCCCCCTTTGTCTCAATTTTGCTTTTAATTCCACTCAATATCAAGCTTCGTAGGCTTCTTGTGTTGTCCTTACTCTCTCATGTCCTCTTAGCTCTCCACTATCCAACTTGTAGAATACTAATGATCTTCTGCCCACATCTGTCACTCTTGATACCCTTAAGGATAATTGGCAACAGGCAAAGTGCTATAAGGATAGATGTCTGTTTCACGGTAAGATAGGAGATAAGATCTTCATTACAAATGATGCCGGGCAGGTCTGGGGTGGTGTCAGACTTCTTTTAATAAGATTTTTAATTGTGATGTTAATGTTGTGGCTAACAAGGAACAGTCCCCATCGCAACCCCCCCCCTCCTCCTCCCCCCCCCCCTCCTCCTCCCCCCCCCCCCCCCCCCAAGATTTAGTGGTAAGGGGGCCCAGTGGACAGCCTGTCAAAAACTGAACACAAATAAAGCATGAAAACAGGAGGAAGGTGTACTGGACTGTGAAAAAAAGCAAAATAGAAACGCTGAACAGTCCAAGAAATGCAATGTACAGCAGTTATTCAGAGAAAAGTCTTCGTGGTTAAGTTGTTTTGGTGTTGTACTACCACACAGATGAGCTGTGTTTAAACCTTTCTCATACCAATATAACATATATTTTTGCTATTCGCTTTATTCAAATTAGCATCAGTGTCATGATGTAATGTCCATTTGCAACAGTAAGGTGTAAAATATGGGCCTATAATGACACTTGATTCTGATTAGCACATCAAAAGAAGTGGATTTCGAATGGGGACCGCAAACATTTGGTGACAGGCAACAAGTCAACCAAATACTCCATTGGAAAATATGTCTGGTGTATCATGTATGACATTAGTAACAGTATGTGTGTCATACGATATGAATCTCTAATCAATGCACCTAATTTGTATGACTGGTAGGTGGGTGAGATATGTCTCCTTGCCTGATACAGATGTTCGTATGAATGTGAATATGATCACTCCCAAGGAAACAATGAAAACGTAATAGTTTGTCACATAAGCTGCAACAAATGAATGTAACAGTTTTTCTGTGGTCTGTCAAAACAAATGTTTTTAATGTTTTTGAAGTTGCATTCTGATTTGGAAGTCTTGACTCTTGAATTTATTTGTTATAACATAGTTCCATCCATTTATTTATTGTTTTCCTTTCTGTGAGACATCTATGTGGTATCTTGTCTGATCTCACTATTTATCACTTTTACTTGTGACAGTAATGTGTTCTTATCAGATGACTCATATTCTACAACCAAACATCTGCCAGGCAGTCCAACACCAAATCCACTGACCCATGTTGCCATTCTTGTTTCGAGCTGCTCCTTATTGCACTTTGCACTTTTTGTTCTTGGACCTTTCAGTGTCTCTACTTTGATTTTTTTTTCATAGTTCGGTACACTTTCTTCCTGTTTTCGTGCTTGATCTGTGTTCAGTTTTTGACGGTCTGTACACTGGGCCATCTTACCACTAAATTTGAGGGGGCTGCAACGGGGAGCTTCCCTTGAAAGTAAAAAAGTGTGTGACATGAAACAACAAATTGCAAATATGTGGGTCCGGGTCCGCTTACCATCTGTTTCCCTTATGGCTATCCCAAATCTAGTTATGAGATATCACTCAAGGCACATTGCCAATTTTCATTAAGGGAAAATGGAGTGATAGATGTGGGCAGAAGATCATTAATATTCCACAAGTTAGATAGTGTAGATTTTAGAGGGAACAAGAAGATAAGGGCAGCAGGAGCAGCCTTTGAAGCTTCATGTTGACCAGAATTAAAAGCAAAGTTGAGCCAAGAGAGGATAGTATCCCATTTACTTGGGAAATTATCATGGTATATAATCAAGGCTGATTTAAGATCACAGTTCACTCTATCAGCAAAGGATGACTGACGATAATATGGTGTAGTAGTGATGTGCAGCCGCGCGGAGTGGCCACGCGGTTAGAGGCGACATGTCACTCATTGCACAGCCCCTCCCTCCGGAGGTTTGAGTCCTCCTTCGGGCATGGGTGTGAGTGTTGTTCTTACCATAAGTTAGTTTAAATAGTGTGTAAGTCTAGTGACCGATTACCTCAGCAGTTTGGTCCCTTAGGAATTCAGACACATTTGAACATTTTGAATGATGTGTTTAATGTTATTGGAGAAGTATATAATTTTTTTAGAAACAAAGACAGAAGCATTATCATTTACCAGAGCCTTAGGAGGGCCAAACCAGGAGAAGATGTTGGTGAGATGGCAGTAGGCAGTAATGTCGGCAGTAGCCCCCACCCCCGGCTGGGAGCAAGCCAAACAAATCACGAAAACATGTCAACGACCACAAGGATGTAATGATCTCCTTTCTTAGAACAGGGAAGGGGACCTACAAAATCATTGCATAGGAAACTGTTCGCTCTTGGGTTGTAATAATCCACTCAGTGGGTTGTTGTTGGATTTCCCCCCTTCTACAAGAGTCGTTCTCACCAACCAAATGGTGGATCTCCTGTACAATGATGGCCAGATGAGGTGAGCTCGTATCTTTGCCAATGTCTCATATAGGCCTAAATGTCCACCTACCAAGGAACTGTGGAAGTAGTGAAAGAGGGAGGGAACTAACCCAAGAGACAAGCAAATCCTAGATTGCCCATGACCTCTCGCTTGTTTACACAATTTACCATTCATCAAAGAAAACCTTGGCACATTCTTTCCAGGAAACAATTGCCTACTAATGGGTCCTAATATAGATTCTGTTCCTACTTAATCTTAAGGTCAGCAAATAATTGGGGCACTTCATTCAGAACAATAGAAGCAAGATCACGGAAGCGACTGGCTCGATCTTCCTCAGTGGTATCTTCCTGCTCAAACATCTCACTAAGTGCTTCAGTTAACTGGTTTTCAGAGTATTTCATGTGGCACAACCTAAAATGAAACGCCCAAATCTGGACCGCCCACCTTGTGATCCTACCGGTTTTCCTGGTCGTGGCCAAGACCCAACTTAACACCTGATGATTCATCTCTAACTTGAACTCCCTATGTTCCAGATAAAACTGGAACTTTTCTAGCACAAAGAGAATGGTCATTGTCTCACACTTACACATGCAATAATTCAACTCAGTGCCATCTAACATTCTTGATGCAAAAGCTAAAGGGTGTCTTTGACCCTGGTCCTCCTGGAGGAAACCACAGCAACTCCCGTGTTTGACGCATCAGACTGGACAACAAATCTCTTGCTGAAATCGGGCACAGCTAACACTGGGGGTTTGTGATGGCAGTTTTAAGAGCTAAATTTTCCCCTTTCCTGTACAGACTATTAACAGAGGCAGCAAGTTGAGAAAAACTGAGAATAAACCTACAGAAATAGCTGACTATTCCAATAAACATAGCTACCACTTTCTGAGTCCTCAGTTGGGGGAACCTCTTCAAGTCCTTCACTCCTGGTCGATACTGATAGTGTCCCCAGAAACCAGGCTTGACAATTAATCCAGTGTCATGAAGCTTCAACAACACCTATCCAAGATGGACAAGGTGGTCCTCAAATGAACCACTGTAAATTACCTCATAATTGAGGTAGTTAAATACACAGATGTACTTCAAATCCCTCAAGACGTGAATCAGTAAATGAGAGAGAATAGTGGCTCCAGTGTCCAACAAAACGGGCACCCTGTTGAACTCTCGAACTCATATAGGTTCCAGTCAGAGCAAAAAGCCATGAGGTGTTTAGACTTTTTGGTATGAGGGGATTTGATAATAGGCTTGATTCAAGTCGATCACAGTGAAACACTTAGCCCTAGAGAATCACATAAAATGGTTGTGAAGATCAAGCAAGGTGACTGACTATAAGGCAATCTTTTTATTCAAATATAGTCCTGACCTTGAGCCTTGGGGACAAGAAACATGGGTGAGGCATAAGGAGAAGTAGAAGGCATGATCACCCCATCCTGCAACATATTAGTTAACTTATGCCTCAAAACTTTCATTTTAGGGCATGAAAGTCGATATGGAGACTGCCGAACTGGGATATCATCAATCAGACGTATATCATACTGGGTCACACTAGTTACTCCTAACTTATTGGACAAAATGCCAGGAATCTCTCCAACAAACAAAACAAATGCATAGCCTGCTCCGATTGGAGACGAGCCATGTCAAATTTCCCAGCTCTGCAACTTATTAAATTAATCACACTTGGAGGATGACAGGAACAAAGGGTTTTCTTCTTACTTGGTGAGACTTTAAGGAAGAAGACATAACTGGCACAATCTAGGACCAAACTTGTGCTTTGAACAAGATCGCAGCCGAGAAACAGATTATAACTGCTGGGTCCTGTACAACCAGGAGAGTAACTGGCCAGAAGAAATTGCGAAAGGACAAGCTGCCACACATCTCCCCAATCAGAGGCAGCTGATGCACATTGGCCACATGGCTTCTCTGAGGGCAGGGGACACGGGAGATAATTTACACATATGGCCGAACTCCAAGTACCACTTATAGGCAAGTAATAAGACTGAACTACCAGAGTTCAAAATGTGCACAGATGGTTTTTTTGGTCATGGTGAACCTGGTTTCTTCCACTGTGAAGACTGCTCTTTGGTTAGCATATCCATATACCCATGATTTGTCACCTGTAATTACCCTATTTAACAAATCTGGGTCATTTCTAGTATGATTAATCAGTTCTTGGGTCACTTCAAGTCATTATTGTTTCTGGTTACTTGACAACACTTTTGGAATGAATTTTGCAAACACTCGATGCATCTTCAGATTTTCAGTTTAAATTGATTGAACTGCATAGAAACTTAAGTTCATCAGCCATCTCCCTAATTGTAAGTCTACGATCAGAGCACACTAAGTGACGAACTTTCACAGCATTTTCATTCGTTTTTGAGGTGGAAGGACGGCTGGACTGTGATTCATCTTCAAATGATTTGCGGCCTTTTTAAATCTGTTGAACCAGACAAAAACATTTGATTGGTGCATACGATTATCTCCAAAAGCTGTTTTTAATAGTTTGTAAGTCTCAGAAGCTGATTTCCCGGTTTTAAAACAAAATTTCACAGAAATTCATTGCTTCGTTTTTACGTCCATTTTCACACAGACTGAATGCGGCAACAAGCCTTAACAGACCTGCACTCAACCAGTTGCCACAATGCACTGAATAAAGGAAACACAGTTTCCTGTCAGAGGGCATTCAAGGACAGGGCAATGGCTCACTCTCAACCTTCCGTGTACCTGCCCGCCAAACCAGTAAGCAGTAGTGAGTCCATTTTTAAAACTTTCCAATCGCATCTCGTATAACATTAAACATTTTATGAAAACCTTGAATAATATAGTAGTCAGATCACAAAGCAATTTTAGTAGACCAGATGATTTTTATTACATATTTTAAATTATTTTATTGTATAGAAGCTCTTTTGTTCAAGCAATCATTTTGCAATGTTTCTGAATAGATTCAGTGATAAGCAGTGGGCTATAGTTGGCAACATATTAACAATTGCATCACTACCTATGTGTGATTATTTTGGGTTTTTAAGTTTAGTTGCTGCAATTTCAATGATCTGCCTTTGACATGTGTCATACTTATGTATACACTCTTGCAGTTCATGGCTGTCCTGGTTTTCCTTTTTATGCACCAAGCTGCTGATAATAAACAGATGCATCTGTCAGTAATTTTAGCTCTTTAAAGTATTCCTGCATGATACATGTGACTTATACTCCAGCAATGCCCTAATGGCCTTATTCTGCCAGATAAAAATTCCATAAGAAATACCCTATAGCAGCACTGCATAAAAGAGGTGGCTGTGAAACTCAGCAGCAGTAACTCATCAGTCACACAAGTTCTGAATTTACTAAGCTTTGACATAGTCGGATATAGTCTTTTTAATTATAACGATATAACTTCATGGTCTGAAACAAAGTAATTTTTGAACAACCCTTACTCATGTAGATCATTTTCAATTAGTGATTACTAGTCTGACCAGGTAGTGAAGGGAGACGAAAATTTAATAGCCATGGGTGACTGGAATTTGAGATTAGGAAAAGGCAGAGAAGGAAACATAGTGGGTGAATATGGATTAGGGGAGAGAAATGAAAGAGGAAGCCATCTGGTAGAATTTTGCACAGGGCATAACTTAACCATAGCTAACACTTGGTTCAAGAATCATAAAAGAAGGTTGTATACATGGAAGAAGCATGGAGATACTGACGGGTTTCATATAGATTATATAATGGTAAGACAGAGATTTAGGAACCAGGTTTTAAATTGTAAGACATTACCAGGGGCATAAGGGAACAATTGACAGGAACGGGGGAAAGAAATACAGTAGAAGAAGAATGGGTAGCTCTGAGGGATGAAGTAGTGAAGGCAGCAGAAGATCAAGTAGGTAAAAAGATGAGGGCTAGTAGAAATCCTTGGGTAACAGAAGAAATATTGAATTTAATCGATGGAAGGAGAAAATACAAGAATGCAGTAAATGAAGCAGGCATTAAGGAATACAAACGTCTCAAAAATGAGATCGACAGGAAGTGCAAAATGGCTAAGCAGGGATGGCTAGAGGACAAATGTAAGGATGTAGAGGCTTATCTCACTAGGGGTAAGATAGATACAGCCTACAGGAAAATTAAAGAGACCTTTGGAGAAAAGAGAGCCACTTGTATGAATATCAAGAGCTCAGATGGAAAACCAGTTCTAAGCAAAGAAGGGAAAGCAGAAAGGTGGAAGGAGTATATAGACGGTCTATACAAGGGCGATGTACTTGACGACAATATTATGAAAATGGAAGAGGATGTAGATGAAGATGAAATGGGAAATATGATACTGCGTGAAGAGTTTGACAGAGCACTGAAAGACTGAGTTGAAACAAGGCCCTGGGAGTAGACAACATTCCATTAGAACTACTGACGGCTTTGGGTGAGCCAGTCCTGACCAAACTGTACCATCTGGTGAGGAAGATGTATGAAACAGGTGAAATACCCTCAGACTTCAAGAAGAATATAATAATTCCAATCCCAAAGAAAGCAGGTGTTGACAGATGTGAAAATTACCGAACTATCAGTTTAATAAGTCACGGCTGCAAAATATTAACTCGAATTCTTTACAGACGAATGGAAAAACTAGTAGAAGCCGACCTCGGGGAAGATCAGTTTGGATTCCGTAGAAATGTTGGAACACGTGAGGCAATACTGACCTTACAACTTATCTTAGAAGAAAGATTAAGGAAAGGCAAACCTACGTTTCTAGCATTTGTAGACTTAGAGAAAGCTTTTGACAATGTTGTCTGGAATACTCTCTTTCAAATTCTAAAGGTGGCAGCAGTAAAATACAGATAGCGAAAGGCTATTTACAATTTGTACAGAAACCAGATGGCAGTTATAAGAGTTGATGGACATGAAAGGGAAGTAGTGGTTGGGAAGGGAGTGAGACAGGATGGAGAAGAAATAAAAACGTTGAGGTTCGCCGATGACATTGTAATTCTATCAGAGACAGCAAAGGACTTGGAAGAGCTGTTGAACGGAATGGACAGTGTCTTGAAAGGAGGATATAAGATGAACATCAAGAAAAGCAAAACGAGGATAATGGAATGTAGTCGAATTAAGTCGGGTGATGCTGAGGGAATTAGATTAGGAAATGAGACACTTAAAGTAATAAAGGAGTTTTTCTATTTGGGGAGCAAAATAACTGATGGTGGTCGAAGTAGAGAGGATATAAAATGTAGACTGGCAATGCCAAGGAAAGTGTTTCTAAAGAAGAGACATTTGTTAACATCAAGTATAGATTTAAGTGTCAGGAAGTCATTTCTGAAAGTATTTGTCTGGAGTGTAGCCATGTATGGAAGTGAAATATGGACGATAAATAGTTTGGACAAGAAGAGAATAGAAGCTTTCAAATTGTGGTGCTACAGAAGAATGCTGAAGATTAGATGGGTAGACCACATAACTAATGGTGAGGAGGTATTGAATAGAATTGGGGAGAAGAGGCATTTGTGGCACAACTTGACAAGAAGAAGGGACTGGTTGGTAGGACATGTTCTGAGGCATCAAGGGATCACAAATTTAGTATTGGAGGGGAGAGTGGAGGGTAAAAATTGTAGAGGAAGACCAAGAGATGAATACAGTAAGCAGATTCAGAAGGATGTAGGTTGCAGTAAGTACTGGGAAATGAAGAAGCTTGCACAGGATAGAGTAGCATGGAGAGCTGCAGCAGGACTGAAGACAACAACAACAACAACAACAACAGTCTGCGGAATTTTAGGTCATAAAAAGTGCATTTTAGGCGCTTAAAACAGGCTCTTTCAGTACCTCATATTGGCTATATAAAACCTAAAACAGGCCCTAAAAAGTATTATGTGGAAAAACTAAACATAATGTAAAATATACAGTGTCGACATATGGGCATGTTATTATTCATTAAAAACAAGAAAAATGAAAATATGCACAGTTTCACAACACAGCACACATTATACTATTTCAACTTTCAAACTCACCCCAAACCTTTTTAGTTTTTCTGTTATAAAGATGCTCAGTATAAAATACACATGGCCATATGTTGAAATATGTAGAATATGTAATTTAACAAATACCAAAAAAACCAATGGTTTCAAACATTCAGATCATAGTTGGCTTTACAAATGACTCCTGGATCGGTGATCGAGCTGCACTGCTAGCTCAACATGCCTGTACAGACGGGCATTAGTGGTGATTGGTATTTGTTACTTATTGTAAAACTAGTGAAGCATAAATGTGTCATGACTAAAAACTGCCCTAGTCGTTTCCATCGACAAGCCTCTACCTTGAACACAGTGCGTGGGCACGGCAATAAAGCCGGTGCACTGCACTTCATGACTGTAAGCGGTGATACCACACGTCCCCGCTTCACTCGTGACCCCGACCTGATCCGAGGCTAAAAACACGTGGTGACGAACGTTCGTCAGCATGAGTGACATGGAACCGCGAGTAGGCTGGCCACATGTGTCAATCCCCTACAAACATTATTTAGATTGTAACAACAGCTAATTTAGTACAAATTACTCATTAAATACATGTATTAGTGCTTTTTTTAGCTTACTATTAAAGGTATGACTTTTCTCTACATATTAGTCCAGAAAATGCGAAAAGATATTAAGGTCAGTTTGTAGTCGCGGGGCATTTGTTTGTCCGTCTGAAGCATCATGGTGTACGTCAAAGTCATCAATGATGCGGCTTACGAACAAATACTTCATTAGACCAAACATAGATGAAGCTTTTGTCATGCTGACGGTAGCGTTGACGTGATCACTAGACCAGACCGCAGCAAGAGGGCAGCACGGTAGTATGAGAATGTACGGCGCAATAGAGGTAGAAAACCCCAATAACGTGTTCCACTGGAAGCTCAATGGTAGGTCGAAGATGATGTATGATATAACGTAAAATCTTATTTATTTCCACTCTCCGTTGCTACGTGGTGTCTTATATACAGGTCAGTGTGTGCCGCGTTATATGTGACGGCCAACCCAAGACCCGTTCCAGGTGCGGCAAAGAAGAGCACTTCAGACCTGAGTGTCTTCAGTGGCGTAACCCGATTGCTGGCCGCTATCGTGGCGCCTCCGACCCTATATCTACATCTACATAGACACTTCGCAAGCCACCGTACAGTGCGTAGTGGAGGGTGCTATGTACCATTACTAGCCATTCCGTCGCCTATTCCACTCGCAAATAGTGCAGGGAAAAACGACTGTCTATATGCCTCCGACGACGGTTTTACCAATCATCTACACATCGGCGCTCTCTTCTCCTTTCGACGACCGTCGTCAGATAACGCTGGGGTCGACGCAACATACTCGCAACCTGACGAGACTTTGGCGCCACTACCAACAGCAACAATTTCAGGTCCCCTCCCGGCCGATGACATGGGAATCATATCAGTTGCAGGGAGTCTTGGTGAGGACCAGACGTCAAGATTCTGTGGAACACTGGCCAAGCATCGTGTCACCTCCGATGGGAAACGACGACGACAACGACTCATCACCGAGATGTACCCCTTCGGGGCTAGGGCGTCACTTTTCAGGTCTAAGTCATCAACGCCTTTGTCGACTACTATCATACAACGTACCAGGAGGAGTCTACCAACATCTGTGCTTAGGATGTTGTGTTACCATAGGTCATAGGCGCCCCCATCGATGACGAGGCGAACGAGCTGATGAAAGTGTTTCTATGCGATGAGGTCCTTGGTGCAGTCAGGGAAGGTGCTTTGAATAAGTCGCCTGGCCTCGGTGGGTAGCCAGTAGAATTTTATCGCACCTTCCTTGGATTAATAGTTCTGCGGTGGGGAGATTGTTTTATGAACTGTTGACGATGGACAGTGATGTACCATCAGCGTTTGGCAAGAGACTTACTATCCCCATCCACAAACCGATGCTGGGAGCGATAGCCGCATATTATTGCCCCGTAACACTGCTTGACACAGATTATAAAATTTTTGGACAACTTCTGGCGATGCTTTGCCGCAGGGTATGCCCTTGCATTCTATCCCCAGAACAGACAACTAAGGGTGGCCCAGTTAAAATACAAATGGCTACAGCGGAATGTTGTGATTGAATTGCACTAGCAATAGCGTGCAGACTGCGCGCCCCAGCGGTTGCCATTGGTCTTGACAGAACTTTCAACAAGGCGCAGCATCGTTTTCTACTCCCCGTCATGCGCCAAATGCGTTTTCTGCCCCCCCCCCCCCCCTTTATGGTTATCATCTGGCGTCTGCATGGCAGCGTTGAATCCCTAATTTAGGTCAATGGCCATATGGCGGAACAAGTGACCATTTGCCTCTCCATAAGACAAGGTTGCCTTATTTCGACACTGAGCGAGGTGGCGCAGTGGTTAGACACTGGACTCGCATTCGGGAGGACGACGGTTCAATCCCACGTCCGGCCATCCTGATTTAGGTTTTCCGTGATTTCCCTAAATCGCTCCAGGCAAATGCCGGGATGGTTCCTTTCAAAGGGTACGGCCGACTTCCTTCCCCGTGCTTCCCTAATCCGATGAGACCGATGACCTCGCTGTCTGGTCTCCTTCCCTGAAACAACCAACCAACCTTATTTCGACACTACTCTTTGCCATAACCTTGGAGCCAATCATCGAAAGCCTGACAATCCACCATTCTGATCTCATATTATAACAGCACAGTTTTTGTTGTGTGTGTGCGGACGACCTCCTACTCTTAGTCTGCTCATGGACCGAAAAACACATGGTGCTCGACTTGACACCAGTGTACAGAACTGCAGCGGGCAGTACTATGAATGTAGCTAAATCCTCGGTGATGTCCATTGGGTATGGACTCTCACACAATGACTTAGCATCCCTCCCATGCATACAGAATGTTCGATACCTGGGTATCATTTTCGCTTCCACTGTGCACCAAGCCACCGCCATCAATATTTGGCATACCTTTCAACTTACCTGCAAGGCAGTGGGACAAAATCTCCTCCACCGACTCGATTCTTTACAATGCATCGAATACCTCAATCAAAATGTGGCATACAAGATGGTCCACATCGCACAATGCTCCCGCTTCCATCAACTTTTGGACACAGCCTCCAAGCCATGTTCAGATACAGCCAGGATGCTTTTAAAGTCTGTTTCGAAACTATCACCCTTCCCCCACAATAGGGGCCTTAGCCTCACCAATGTTCGACTGTGAGTGGCGTCCTTGTATACGGCCACCATGCAGTGGAAAGGGGACGCCTCCCTTATATGCAGTTTGCTGAACTTCTTATGCCCATGACCATATCCCTTCCAGTGCTAGTAAGCCACATCATGCCCCATCTGGTGCACATTTCTAAGTTCATTGTCGACTTAAGGTATGCTCACACTCACTTACCAAGCCCATGCCTTCCTCAAACAAAAGATTTCTACATCCCGTTACTGTGGTGCATATCAACTTCGCACTCAAACATACATCGACATGGTGGGACACGGTTTGGCGTCGTGTTCACCCTCCTTCCTTCCCTCCAACTGGCGGATAATATGGTTCCATGTCGCATATAGAAAATTCCCCAAAAATCAATGTCTTCACGCAGTCCGATTGTCAGACACGTTGCCTTGACAACTTGCCACCTCATGGATGCCCACCACCTGACTTGTGCTGCCACCGGTGACGTCTGCAAACTGGGTCGACAGTTCGCTGCCTGTTACCTCCAAGTTCCACAAGACTCGACTGACGCATAGACTTTTATCCTCCCTGAGTATACTCATTTCCCTGCCGCCGAAAATTACGCAATTATATGAGTCAAGGAATGGACGATCACTTATCTTTAAACTGATCGTGATAAATCACGCCTTGACTTCTGTCAGTACTTACAAACCGCCCACAGTGACTCGAGCACCGAGAGCATTACACCCCCCTTCTTCGCCAATTACTTTGTGGTATCTTTACATTATCGTCGCCCAGTTGGATGGTGCCACATGCGGTCGGCACTCCCGGCTCCCCCGCTGACATCTGAGACTTCCCACGCTACATTTCTATATCGTAGACTACAGCAGGATACGTGCATGGACATGCGCCCATTTCTTCTATGTACTCCTAATTCTTCTGTCCTCCATTTCTTGGCTTCTGCCCTCTTTTCATGGCTCTTGCCCTGTAGTGGTGCCAGGGACACAGTGGCAGGCCTCAAATGTTGACCCCCGCCTACTCTGTCCCCATGTCCCATCTATCGAGCAGAAGGATGCTTGCAAGCCTTACCACACTTTTTTTACACCTTGTTCCCACCCTTCAATCCCCTCCCCTCCCCAAAGAAAGCGGTAGAAGGATTTGCAGACGTCTTGTCGCTAGTAGGCTCAAGTGTCGTGTCCAATGTTGATGCCGCCGGAAGGGAAGCCCTTACGTTGTATTTATGCTTGTACGAATAAACGTACATATAACGATGTTTTGTTTAACCTGTTTCCTCTTCCAAAAAAGCGGTTAGCGCATCTGCCTAGTGAGCATAACACCCAGGATCGAATTGCATCCTTGGTGCAAATTTTCATTCGTCGCTTCAGTCTGTATATATACATCACAGGTGTTTGAGGCTTGAAAAGGTCTTTAGAACCATATAGTTTTATTTGATGAAATAATTTATCTTTACGAGAGCGCAAAAGCTCGGACGTCGAACCTGGCACAGGGCTGTCAACAGCCCAGTGCTCACAGGTCTTAAGGAATTCACTTTGAGCCCATGTCTACTGGACTTTTTTTCTTGTCTTGGTCCATACTGCTACCTCTCAAAATACCGAAAGCAAAGAGCTTGCAGTAGAAGAGATTTGCTTCACAGTATCAAAGATGAACAACTGCCCATAGATTTTAAGATATTCATTTTAGATACCCATATTTACTTTCTCGGTCCATGTGTCATATATCCCCCCCCCGTCCCCCCCCCCCCCCCACCCCATGAACCATGGACCTTGCCGTTGGTGGGGAGGCTTGCGTGCCTCAGCGATACAGATAGCCGTACGGTAGGTGCAACCACAACGGAGGGGTATCTGTTGAGAGGCCAGACAAACGTGTGGTTCCTGAAGAGGGGCAGCAGCCTTTTCAGTAGTTGCAGGGGCAGCAGTCTGGATGATTGATCTGGCCATGTAACACTAACCAAAACGGCCTTGCTGTGCTGGTACTGCGAACGGCTGAAAGCAAGGGGAAACACTGGCTGTGGTGTCACCGCCAGACACCACAATTGCTAGGTGGTAGCCTTTAAATCGGCCGCGGTCCGGTAGTATATGTCGGACCGGCGTGTCGCCACTGTCAGTGATTGCAGACCGAGCGCCGCCACACGACAGGTCTAGAGAGACGTCCTAGCACTCGCCCCAGTTGTACAGCCGACTTTGCTAGCGATGCTACACTGACACATACGCTCTCATTTGCCGAGACGATAGTTAGCTTAGCCTTCAGCTACGTCATTTGCTACGACCTAGCAAGGCGCCATTACCAGTTTGTATTGAGATTGTAATTATGTATAAACAAGAGCGATGTTCTCCAATTATGAATTAAAGTTAAGTATTCCAAGATCTTCGTACTTTATTTGCAATTCTCAAGACATTGTCCTGTTCCAGACCTCACGCTAGTCTACGTGAGCTTAAACGCGTGCCTTTCGGCTACCGCTCATAGTGGATTGGCTGTCTGGCCAGTCCACTACACTGGCCATAATTTTTGCCGAGGGCATGCAGCTTTATTGTATGATTAAATGATAATGACGTCCTCTTGGGTAAAATATTCCGGAGGTAAAATAGTCCTCCGTTCGGATCTCCGGGCGGGGACTACTCAGGAGGACGTCGTTATCAGGAGAAAGAAAACTGGCGTTCTACGGATCGGAGCGTAGAATGTCAGATCCCTTAATCGGGCAGGTAGGTAAGAAAATTTAAAAAGGGAAATGGATAGGTTAAAGTCAAATACAGTGGGAATTAGTGAAGTTCGATGGCAGGAGGAACAAGACTTTTGGTCAGGCGAATACAGGGTTATAAATACAAAATCAAATAGGGGTAATGCAGGAGTAGGTTTAATAATGAATAAAAAAAATAGGAGTGCGGGTAAGCTACTACAAACAGCATAGTGAACGCATTATTGTGGCCAAGATAGACATGAAGCCCACGCCTACCACAGTAGTACAAGTTTATATGCCAACTAGCTCTGCAGATGACGAAGAAATTGAAGAAGTGTATGATGAAATAAAAGAAATTATTCAGATAGTGAAGGGAGACGAAAATTTAATAGTCATGGGTGCCTGGAATTCCAGAGTAGGAAAAGGGAGAGAAGGAAACATAGTGGGTGAATATGGATTGGGGGGAAGAAATGAAAGAGGAAGCCGCCTGCTAGAATTTTGCACAGAGCACAACTTAATCATAGCTTACACTTGGTTCAAGAATCATAAAAGAAGGTTGTGTACGTAGAAGAAGCATGGAGATACTGACGGGTTTCAGATAGATTATATAATGGTAAGACAGAGATTTAGGAAGCAGGTTTTAAATTGTAAGACATTTCCAGGGGCAGATGTGGACTCTGACCACAATCTATTGGTTATGAGCTGTAGATTAAAACTGAAGAAACTGCAAAAAGGTGGGAATTTAAGGAGATGGGACCTGGATAAACTGAAAGAACCAGAGGTTGTACAGAGTTTCAAGGAGAGCATAAGGGAACAATTGACAGGAATGGCGGAAAGAAATACAGTAGAAGAAGAATGGGTAGCTTTGAGGGATGAAGTAGTGAAGGCAGCAGAGGATAAAGTAGGTAAAAAGACGAGGACTGCTAGAAATCCTTGGGTAACAGAAGAAATGTTGAACTTAATTGATGAAAGGAGAAAATATAAAAATGCAGTAAATGAAGCAGGCAATAAGGAATACAAACGTCTCAAAAATGAGATCGACAGGAAGTGCAAAATGGCTAAGCAGGGATGGCTAGAAGACAAATGTAAGGATGTAGAGGCTTGTCTCACCAGGGGTAAGATAGATACAGCCTACAGGAAAATTAAAGAGACCTTTGGAGAAAAGAGAACCACTTGTATGAATATCGAGAGCTCAGATGGAAACCCAGTCCTAAGCAAAGAAGGGAAAGCAGAACGGCGGAAGGAGCATATAGAGGGTCTATACAAGGGCGATGTACTTGAGGACAATATTATGGATATGGAAGAGGATGTAGATGAAGATGAAATGGGAGATATGATATTGCGTGAAGAGTTTGACAGAGCACTGAAAGACCTGAGTCGAAACAAAGCCCCGGAAGTAGACAACATTCCATTAGAACTACTGACAGCCTTGGGAGAGCCAGTCCTGACAAAACTCTACCATCTGGTGAGCAAGATGTATGAAACAGGCGAAATACCCTCAGACTTCAAGAAGAATATAATAATTCCAATCTCAAAGAAAGCATGTGTTGACAGATGTGAAAATTACCTAACTATCAGTTTAATAAGTCACGGCTGCAAAATATTAACTCGAATTCTTTACAGACGAATGGAAAAACTAGTAGAAGCCGACCTCGGGGAAGATCAGTTTGGATTCCGTAGAAATACTGGAACACGTGAGGCAATACTGACCTTACGACTTATCTTAGAAGAAAGATTAAGGAAAGGCAAACCTACGTTTCTAGCATTTGTAGACTTAGAGAAAGCTTTTGACTATGTTGACTGGAATACTCTCTTTCAAATTCTGAAGGTGGCAGGGGTAAAATACAGGGAGCGAAAGGCTATTTACAATTTGTACAGAAAGCAGATGGCAGTTACAAGAGTCGAGGGGTATGAAAGGGAAGCAGTGGTTGGGAAGGGAGTGAGGCAGGGTTGTAGCCTGTCCCCGATGTTATTCAATCTGTATATTGAGCAAGCAGTGAAGGAAACAAAAGAAAAATTTGGAGTAGGTATTAAAATCCATGGAGAAGAAATAAAAACTTTGAGGTTTGCCGATGACATTGTATTTCTGTCAGAGACAGCAAAGGACCTGGAAGAGCAGTTGAACGGAATGGATAGTGTCTTGAAAGGAGGATATAAGATGAACATCAAGGAAAGCAAAACGAGGATAATGGAATGTAGTCGAATTAAGTCGGGTGATGCTGAGGGAATTAGATTAGGAAATGAGACACTTAAAGTAGTAAAGGAGTTTTGCTATTTGGGGAGCAAAATAACTGATGATGGTCGAAGTAGAGAGGATATAAAATGTAGACTGGCAATGGCAAGGAAAACGTTTCTGAAGAAGAGAAATTTGTTAACATCGAGTATAGATTTAAGTGCCAGGAAGTCGTTTCTGAAAGTATTTGTATTGAGTGTAGCCATGTATGGAAGTGAAACATGGACGATAAATAGTTTGGACCACAAGAGAATAGAAGCTTTTGAAATGTGGTGCTACAGAAGAATGCTGAAGATTAGATGGGTAGATCACATAACTAATGAGGAAGTATTGAATAGGATTGGGGAGAAGAGAAATTTATGACACAACTTGACTAGAAGAAGGGATCGGTCGGTAGGACATGTTCTGAGGCATCATGGGATCACCAGTTTAGTGTTGGAGGGCAGCGTGGAGGGTAAAAATCGTAGAGTCAAGAGGGTTGAGGTCAGAGAGCGTGGAGGCCATGGAATTGGTCCGCCTCTACCAATCCATCGGGCACCGAGTCTGTTGTTGAGAAGCGTACGAACACTTCGACTGAAATGTGGAGGAGCTCCATCGTGCATGAACCACATGTTGTGTCGTAAAGGCACATGTTCTGCACGAAGAATTTCCTCGTCCATTGCAGGTGTCCTCGTCGTTCTAGGTCTTCCCCAGTCGCGAGTCATAGGCTGGAATGTTCCGTGCTTCCTAAGACGCCGATCAGTTGCTGCGAACGTCTTCCTGTCGGGACACCTTCGTTCTGGAAATCTGTCTCGATACAAACGTACCGCGCCTCGGCTATTGCCCCGTGCTAATCCATACATCAAATGGGCATCTGCCAACTCCGCGTTTGTAAACGTTGCACTGACTGCAAAACCACGTTCGTGATGAACACTAACCTGTTAATGCTACGTACTGGTGTGCTTGATGCTAGTACTGAAGAGCAATGAGTCGCATGTCAACACAAGCACCGAAGTCAACATTACCTTCCTTCAAATGGGCCAACTGGCGGTGAATCGAGGAAGTACAGTACATACTGACGAAACTAAAATGAGCTCTTACATGGAAATTAAGCGTTTCCGGACACATGTCCACATAACGTCTTTTCTTTATTTGTGAGAAATGTTTCCTGAAAGTTTGGCCGTACCTTTTTGTAACGCCCTATATATATATATATATATATATATATATATATATATATATATATATATATATATATTCCAATTTGGGTCTGCTTAAAAAGAAAGCAGAGATGGTTATATTGTATCAACATGTGGTAGTTAGGACATTGCGCATCTTGTGATTCTACAGGCCGTAAGAAAAACGTACAACTGTACAATACCTGTTACTGCTTCCATAAATAACATTCCTCCATAGGGCTTGGGAGAAAGAAGTGATGTATCGAATAGACTTAAGCCGGCATATATTAAAAGACTTACATCTTTAAATGCAGTTAACATGGAAATATATTCTACCATACAGAAAATAAATAGTAAATAGTAGCTACTGTATACAGGATCACATAAAATTATCAAGATTCCATGTCCACGTCCAGGTGGCTACTTTTTGGTTTTTCCATATAAAAACCAAATTAAAGGACTTTATAGTCACCAAGAGTTGAAAAAGTATCTTCATGGGTAATAATGATGAATATATTCCTTGAACTGAGAAAACAAAAGTATAAATCCTTGACTAGAAAATCACGTGAAAACATACTCTAAGCAGGTTAATAGATGAGTATGTATAGGAAAAAGGAAAACAAATTTTTTTGTTGTGATTATGTTAAACTACCAAGTACCTGTACAGAAATGCTAAACGGTATACCACTATCTGAATAGTTTTGCTGCAATGTACCAATATCTTTTAACGGGGTAGACCAGGATAGAAATTTCTTTAAGCCTAATTAGTTTATTGGCTTACAATTGTACTTCGAGAGTCTATCCATTCACGTAAAGTATGCCATAAATGTTAAAATATGTAAAAAACGCGATTAACTGTATGGGGGTCTGGTGCATTCGAGCTCCCGAATGCAACCTATCTAATACTAAAATAGTTACCGACGGTATATGGGGCCTATTAGTTTCGGATACTATCACAGAAAGCATTAGTATCAACTAAAATACTATTCTCAACAAGATTTAGCTTCGTAACATGATTTGTTTATGGTAAACAGTCTGAAAGCATGTGCTTGTCTCGCGTCTGCTCAACTTGTCATTTTATTTGTTTTCATACGAAGTAAAATGTGAGTGCTTGAAAATGACAAACGTATTTAATACGGATAGATAAGGTTCGAAAAATAACTCCAATAGTGCATAAAATGCATCGATTAATAAGCGGAAGCCAGTTCATCGATATAATTTCATCAAAATGAGAGTGTTTCGACATAGGCGAAAAATAGACCAAGGACCTTTGCCTTCTGCGGGCAAGTACCGACTTTTTTTATTGATCTCAAATTGTTCTGACCGAATGCGACTCACGGCCCCGTCCTCACAGCCCTAATTCCCCCAGTACCTCGTCTCCTACCTTCCAAACTTCACAGAAGCTCTTCTGCGATTCCGCAGAACTAGCACTCCTGGGAGGAGGGATATTGAGGAGACAAGGTTTTGCCACAGTCTAAGGGATGTTTGCAGAAAGAATTTTTTCACTTTGCAGCGGAGTGTGCGCTGATATGAACCTTCCTGGCAGACTGAAAGTTTTTGCCGGACCGAGGCTCGAACTGGGGACCTTTGCCTATCGCGGACAAGTGCAGTACCGATTAAGCTAGCCAACCACGACTCACGCCTTGTCCTCACAGCCTTAATTCCGCCAGTACCTCGTCTCCTACCTCCGCGATATCCTTTCCTCCGGGAGTGCTAGTTCTGCAAGTTTCGCAGGAGAGCTTCTGTGAAGTCTGGAAGATAGGAGACGTGGTACTGGCGGAATTAAGGCTGAGAAGATGGGGTGTGAGTTGTGCTTGAGTAGCTCGCTGGTTTGGCCAGAGGTTTGGCTGCTCTCGGCCATAAAAATCTGAGTTAACGGATCAACCATGAATGGGACGTCCGCCCCGGACGAAAGCAAGGAACACTAAGAAACCAAATGAGAGCAGAAAAAAATAAAAAAAATAATGGTAATAGTCGCTTGAGCACTTGCCCGCCAAAGGTAAAGGTCCCGAGTTCGAGTCTCGGTCCGGCATACAGTTTTAATCTGCCAGGAAGTTTCATATCAGCGCACACTCCGCTGCAGAGTGAAAAACTTCCTTCTGGAAACATTTTTCAAGTTGACGGAAGCCATAACTCATGAAATATATACGCAGTTACGTTATATCTTTTGTAACTTACAGCCCGAAGGATTTTTGCGACGTATATTAATTTCGATTTTTTATGAACGTTTATATAACTACTTTCTTGTCGAAATAACTGACTCCTATTTCAGAGTGCCACCAGTTTGTTAAGTCCCAATTTTTTAAATATCTTTACGTAATACGTTAGACAATACCATCAGTTTCAAAGCAGTTTTTGAGATTTTGTTCTGTGTTGAAAATTATGGCTTTCAGGTCTCCCACCATTCGCCCTCGTATTCTGCAAAACCCTTTCGTCGATGTCGTTTAGTGTGCTCTGGGTGCAAGGTTTTCACTTTAAAAATTCACAACACAATCTTAAGAATGTAAAATAAACGTCCAAATTCAGTTTTGGAATGTGTTTGTTATTCTATTGAAAAAATCACGAATATCGGCTCTAAAATCGAGCGTCATCCTGGTCCACCACCTTAATTACAGCGAGTCCTACATGACATACTGAACTGTTCAGCCAAAAATATATAGACCAATGTGTACCTATGCAGCAGTTTGAATCCGACAGAGAAAACGATATATTCCAAGAACATGTACCGTGGTGCAGTATGCATATATGTGATAGTAATGGGCACTTAAGATAAAGAAGCTCTGTGGCAAAATACTAAAATTTCGTCTATAAAGAGACCTTTTTTTACGAAGAGTAAAGAAGTAGTTTTATCTTCATGGTAATTACTACATTTCTTGCAGCAAAAGTTAGTGTTTCGTACGTAAATATCAGTTTTTAAATTATATTGTGTGTACTGAAAGATTAACCATGACACTGAAATAATTGAAGTTAATAGAGCTCTCAAGCTGAATACTGAGAACAAAATGTAAATGTTTTTGATGAAAATAATGCTTTAGACATAGCCGCGCTACACTTTAATAATTAATATTTGTGAAATAAAGATACATGAATTTGATCGAGGCAAATTTCGAATCTGTTCACTTTAAATAGGTAAGTAGAATTTAAGTGATGGAAGAATGTTACAATGTGAAAGCTGTGCCTATATTAAGACATGATACTCCTCTGCCTGATCACACTTTTAAAATTTTCAGTTTTCTTTGCTTGTATTAGGCACGTACGTGTGGGCGTTTTTCTGCTATGTGTGGTGAAAAGTATTTTCGCGGAATAGACAAAAATTTATTGTACAAACCTTGAACAGTTCTTAGTCGCTACAGTAACAGATATGTCAAACGGAATCGGCCTACTACTTACCTACGAGTAGTTCACCGACAGAAAGGTACTATCACGCAACACAAAAATTTCTGTGAATGACAAACCAATAGCCGTAATGTATACGTCATGAAAAGATTTTGAGTCACATCAATAACGAGATCCGCGAGGCGATGAACTCGAAACATGCCAAAGTAATATATATGACAGACCCTTAAAGTGAAAACCTTTGTTGAATCTATTCCGAAGTATGTGCCTGCACCTAAGAGCGATTGAACATTTGTGAGTGGAATAGGGGCACTTGCAGACAGGATAACGTATGAGCGAAATCCAGTGTACGGATTTGTTGCGTAGCGCAAGCGGACAATTTCGCCGACGCAGACGTTTCACTATAGTGGAAACTTCACTCACCTGGTTTAAATCCCGTGAACAACTTGTTGCTTGTGGTTCGATGTGTAGAAGAAGGATGTATTTCAGCGGATCGAAGAGGCATTCTACACACACAGACACGTGAACGCAGTAGCCACTAAATTCATCTGCGAGTGTAGCCGACGACAACCCCGTGACACAAGGCAAACTTTGTCGGCGTCCAGTCACGCACCTGCGGTGCCGTTAAAGAAAATATTCACACACCATGACGAAGATAAATATGAAAATTTGTTTAACAAGGATGCTTGCTGTGCGTGTTATGGACATCAGTGATGTGTGAAGCTAAACGCACGTTGTGGCGCAGAATAATTAAAGAACCAATAAAATCCTCTACGACATAAAACAAAAATTTTTATGAAAAAAACCTATAAAACGTAGACCCATGATAATAACATACGGATCTCTTAACTCTACATGCGTTTATCGTATGACCTTTGTGTAATTTATATGGAAAAATTTGTATTTTGCGTTACATACATTCATAATTCTTTAGTTACAGTTTTATGATGAATAAAATTCTGGATAATTAAGCCATACGTCTTCAGTCATGTGCCATACCTTGAAATGGAAGGTATCTTTACCATGGAACATACGATAACTGCAAATGAACTGACTTTCTTTACTGTCTACGTCTACTTCTACATCTACATAGCTACTCTTCAAATCACATTTAAGTGCCTGGCAGAGGGTTCGTCGAACCACCTTCACAATTCTCTATTGTTCCAATCTCGTGTAGCGTGCGGAAATAACGAACACCTATACCTTTCCGTATGAGCTCTGATTTCCCTTATTTTATCATGGTGTTCATTTCTCCCTATGTAGGTCGGCGTCAACAAAATATTTTCGCAGTCGGGGGACAAAGTTAGTTACTGGAATTTCGTGAGGAAATTCCTACGCAACAAAAAACGCCTTTGTTATAATGATGTCCATCCCAAATCCTGTATCATTTCAGTGACACTCTCTCCCCTATTTCGCGTTAATACAAAACGCGCTGCTCTTCTTTGAACGTTTCTGCTGTACTCCGTCAGTCCTATGTGGCAAGGATCCCACACCTCGTAGCAGTGTTCTAAAAGAGAATGGACAAACAAGGGAACCTCCCCATCGCATCCCCCTCAGATTCAGTTATAAGTTGGCACAGTGGATAGGCCTTGAAAAACTGAACACAGATCAATCGAGAAAACAGGAAGAAGTTGTGTGGAACTATGAAAAAAATAAGCAAAATATACAAACTGAGTAGTCCATGCGCAAGATATGCACCTTCAAGGAGAGTATGAGCTCAGGAGCGACGTGGTCCCGTGGTTAGCGTGAGCAGCTGCGGAACGAGTGGTCCTTGGTTCAAATCTTTCCTCGAGTGAAAAGTTTACTTTCTTTATTTTCGCAAAGTTATGATCTGTCCGTTCGTTCATTGACGTCTCTGTTCACTGTAATAAGTTTAGTGTCTGTGTTTTCCGACCGCACCGCAAAACCGTGCGATTAGTAGACGAAAGGACGTGCCTCTCCAACGGGAACCGAAAACAGTTGATCCCAAGGTAATAGGTCAACCGATTCCTCCACAGGAAAACACGTCTAATATATTCTATACGACACTGGTGACGGCATGTGCGTCACAAGACAGGAATATGTTGTCGATCCACCTAACTTGTACACTTAGTGAATAGGTAAAAATAATCTTCTACCTTGCCCGATTTAGGTTTTCTTGTGGATGTCAGTTACCTCGCATCGGACGGACGGACGGACGAACAGATAATAATTGTCTGAAAATTAAACTTTTCACTCGAGGGAAGACTTCAACGAAGGACCTCTCGTTCTGCAGCTGTTCACGCTAACCACGGGACCACGGCGCTCCTGACTACACACTATCCTTGATGTTGCCTATCTTGCCCATGGACTACTCAGTTTGTATATTTTGCTTATTTTTTTCATAGTACCACACGACTTCTTCCTATTTTATCGATTGATCTGTGTTCAGTTTTTCAAGGCCTATCCACTGTGCCAACTTATAACTAAATCTGTGGGGGGTGCGATGGGGAGGTTCCCTTGTTAGTAGATCTGTTACATCTGTGTTCTGCCAATAAAACGCAGTCTTTGGTTAGCCTTCCCCGTAACATTTTCTACGTGTTCCTTCCAATTTAATTTGTTCGTAAATGTAATTCCTAGGTACGTAGCTGAATTTACGGCCTTTAGATTTGATCGAAGTTTAGCGGATTCATTTTAGCTCTCATGAGGATGACCTCACACTTTTCAATATTTAGGGTCAATCGTCAATTTTGGCACCATATACATATCTTTTCTAAATCGTTTTGCAGTTTGTTTTGATCTTCTGATGACTTTACTAGTCGATAAATGACAGCGTCATCTGCAAACAACCTAAGATTGCTGCTCGTCTCCCAAATCGTTTATATAGATAAGGAACACCAAAGGGCCTATAACACTACCTTGGGGAACACCAAAAATCACTTCTGTTTGCTCTATCACTTTCCTTCAATTACTACAACTGTGACTTCTCTGATAGGAAATCAAGAATTCAGTTGTGTTTAGTAACTCTGCTTTGACAGCACTGTCTTCGACAGTATCTCCATTGCTATCGCGCAGAGAAGGCATTGATTGTGTCTTGATGCTAGCATACTTCACTATGATCAGAATCTCTTTGTATTTTCTACCAGGTTTCGAGACAAACTATTATAAGCATCTCGCATTGAAGTCCGCCCTAAATTTCGAGCTTCTGTAAAATATCGCCAATCTTGAGAATTTGCGTCTGTTTAAATTTGGCACGTTTTTTCCGTTGTTTCCACAACAGCGTCCTGACCCGTTTTGTGTACCAAGGAGGATCAGCTCCGTCGTTTGTTATTTGGGATAAATCTCTCAACTGCTGCCGATACTATTTCTTTGAATTCAAGCCGCATCTGGTCTAAACTTACATTGTTAATTTGAAAGGAGTGGAGATTGTCTCTCAGGGAAGTGTCAAGTGAATTTTTATCTGCTTTTTTGAATAGGTATACTTTTCGTTTATTTTTGGAGGATTTGGGGATTAAAATATTCAATCTCGCTACGACAACGCTGTGTTCACTAATCCCTGAATGGTTTTGATGCTCTCTGTTAACTCAGGATTATTTGTTGCTAAGAGGTCAAGTGTGTTTTCACAACCGTTTACTATTCGCATGGGCTCATGAACTAACTGCTCGAACTAATTTTCAGAGAATGCGTTTAACACAATTTCGGATGATGTTATATGCGTACCTCCGGAATTAAACATGTATTTTCTCCAACATATCGAGAGTAAATTAAAGTCACCACCAACTATTATTGTATGAGTCGGTTATATGTTTGAAATCAAACTCAAGTTTTCTATCAACCCCCAGCAACTGTATTATCTGAATTTGGAGGTCAGTAAAAGAATCCAGTTATTGTTTTATTCCGGTTGCCAGCAATGATCTATGTCCATACTAACTCAGAGGAACTATCTACTTCAATTTCGCGACAAGATATACCATTTCTAACAGCAACAAACACGACACCGCCAACTGTGTTTAGCCTATCCTTTCGGATCACGGTTGGGTTCTACGCAAAAATTTCGGTTGAACTGATCTCCTGCTTGAGCCAGCTTTCAGTGCCTATAACGAATTGAGCATCAGTGCTTTCTAGTAGCCATTAGAGCTCTGGTACTTTCCCAACACAGCTACGACAATTTACACCTGTTATACCGACGGCTCCTATATCTACCTTCTTCCTATGTTCGGCCTGCACATTTTGTGACCGAAGCCCTTTTTGTGTTTTCTCGAGACCCTCTAACCTAAAAAAACCGCCCAGTCCACGCCACACAGCCCCTGCGACCCGATAGTTTTTCACATTTGAATAAACCTTGCTTTTCCCTAATTACTTTTGTAAATTCAGAAAATGACTGCAACATACAAAGTGAATTCTATCATTTCACAAAGGAATTCTATTACAGCACTGGCTGGACTTGAATGTCTGAAAAGTTTTCGAAAGTACAACACTTCCCCTACATAGGGGAAAGTTGGGTAAAGTGCCATCCTAAGGAAAATGATGTTTTTCTCTGACTTAATTTCATAGATAAGTATGTAAAATATATCTATACAAACTGTATACATTCTGTAACTATAAAACTGTTGTATAATTATTCAAATCTTTCTTTTATAGTAGAAAAGTGAGCTTATGCGAAAGTCTGCAAAATAGCCTCTTCGCTCAGCACATAGAGCAAAGTGGCCAGAAAGATAGAAAAGGAAAAGTACAACTCAGATGAAGATTTTGGGACACTGTGAATAGGTAGAGATTGTGAAATGAATGAAATACACATTTACGGAATGAAATATATTTAAAACTGAGAAAAATTTTGATGTATTAATAATTGACCAAATTCTGCAAAATGTTAATAAATTATCGGTTTTCAGGTTTCACATTAACACTTCCGTATGTTCAAAGTCAAAATAGTTTCAAAAGTCAAGTACTAATACAATCTTCACACATCAACATGTCATCATTCTCATCACAAATAACACGTTCTTTGTGAGCTCACTGCACGGATTTAGATTATCTCAACCCTCATTTTTCTTAGAGAAGGTTTCACTGAAACACAATCTTGAGTGTCTTTGTCCGATTCACTATATTCTCCAAAAAGCTACTTGTCACATTTTACTGGACCATTTTCGTGTTGGATCTATACTTTCTTGTTATTCATTTAAGCATGTCTGGATCTTTTAGTGTTTTCTTCCATTGCTACTGGCTTCCTTCTTCTCTTGTCAGTCTGCTTATCTTTCTTCAAATTAGCTTGTAACAGCTCAGTTTTGCATGGGCTCGATGTTATTGCTGTTGCCTTGTCCTTTATTTGGCTTTTATTTCTCACAACTCCATTTTCATCGACATATCTCCTGTTTTTAAAGCATCAATGCCTATTGAAAAGCTTGGGAATATCATGAATGCTGTAGTTATTTTCTTTAATAATTTGATGGCATCTTAACATACAGCTGTAATTAAATAATATACCACTTCACCACGGCAAATATATTGCAAAAAATGTGTGCAGGCAAAATGGCCAATTGAGTACTTTGCCCTGACAGCCGAGTGCCCGCTTTGCTAGATTGGACTTTAACATCAGTTTTCTGCATCATCCTTGAACATATTCTCAGTTCAAATATAAGAAATTTCCTTGATACGGAAAAGCTTCTGTCCATGAATCAGCACAGTTTTAGAAAGAATCGCTCGTGCAAAACTCAGTTTGCCCTTATCTCACGTGAGGTCCTGCGAATCATGGATGAAGGGCAACAGGCGGGTTCCATATTCATAGATTTACGTAAGGCCCTTGACACGGCGTCACACTGCCAACTGTTGATGAGGGTACAAGCATAGGGAATAGGTTCGCACGTATACGAGTGCGTTGAAGAGTTTTTAAGTAACAGAACGTAATGTGTTGTCCTCAATGGTGAGCGTTCATCAGAGACAAGGGTACCGTTAGGAGTGCCCCAGGCAAGTACGAAAGGACTTTTATTATCTACTGCGTACGTAAGAGGCAATGTCCCGACCGACTGACTGACTGACTGACTACTCACTGACTCATCACGACCAGCCCAAATCACTCAGAATAGAAGCTTGAAATTTGGAGAGGGCGCTCATCTCATACCGAAGCCATCGTCTAAAGACTGACTTTCCGAAATATCACCACTGAGGGGGTGAAACGGTTGATGAAAGGTTTTTAAGAATATGTCACTATAAGGCAATTTTGAAGCTAGGCCTACGAAAATTAGTATTTGTTTCTCGGTCAAAAATAAAGAAATACGTGTTTTAGCATTTTTGGAGCATTAACTCATTAGGGGATGAAATAAAGGGTGCAAATTTTTCTTGCAAATAAAATATTATTGAAGAACTACTGCTATATTTTTAAAACTACATCTATGAAAAGTGGTATTTGACTTCTCTGTTTCGAATGAAAAAAATACGTGTTTCAGTGTTTTGGAAATTCAAGCCGTGATTGGGTGAAAGTGACACTGAAAAGTTTTGTGAAATTATTTCATTATGAAAGCATTTTCAAAGCTAAATTTTTGAAAATCTGAATTTCGCTTCTCCATTAGAAGTAAGAAATTCAGTGAAAATCAAACCCTAAGGGGGTGAAATAGGGGATGAGAATTTTTAATACAAAATTTCGTTATATTAAAAAACTTTTAAAGGTAAATCTATGAAAACTGGTACTTCACTTTGCAATTTCTAAGAATGATTGCCTATCGAAGTCGCGGTGTCCAAACGATACATATCGAACGTGATCGTAAATCGATCATGCGACTCTCCTGTCGGGAGTAACGAGTATGTTTACGGCGGTCGCTACAGCGTCGACAAAAGAAGAGCGTTACAAAAATACTTGTAGTTGCAAAGGAGACGACTTACCTTAATCGTCGTCGGTGTTGTCAACATGTGAAAATCCATTACGGTGGTATGGATGGATAATTTGGAAGAGTCGAACCATGTATTCTTCCTCATGCTCGTTGGTTTTCCGCAGCGTCCGCACTGCAATTGCAAACGGTACTTCAGCATCGAAATTGTTCTTACGAAATTTTACACACTTCGCACTACCGCAGTGTACATATCTGTCCGAAGGAACAGACACCATATCCGTAAAGTATATAGTTCTGGCAATACCGGCCATTACCTCCTTTTCTGTGCGGATGCACACATATTCCCCGAACTCTTACGGGGCTTGGTAAGAATGTCTTCCACGAGCAATGAGTGTGTTGGGGTGGGACGCTACGAATGTAGTGTGTGGATATACAAGGTGAGAATGTGGTTCTCGCGGGAGGCGTACGCAAGATAGTCCCTACATTCGCGCTATCCTCTGTGGCCTCGGTAGCTCAGATAGATAGAGCGTCTGCCATGTAATTAGGAGATCCCGATTTCGAGTCCCGGTCGGTGCACACAATTTCACCTGTCCCCGTTGATATATATCAACGCCCGTCAGCAGCTGAAGGTATTAATATAATTTTAATTACAGTCTGCACAGTCCCTTCTTTTCTCGTCCGGTGGTACTCCATATTTGCGACAAAGAGTCGAACAATTTTCTATGCTGGATAAACATGATATTAGATTTCAAGAACACCAGACATCCCACTCACTAAGGACATAAATCGTCTGGGATTCCCTAGCACCTCACAAATAGTACGCAGAGGTGTGTAATTTAGAGCAATTAAGGGGACGACGGAAAACAGATAAAAATGACGATAACAAATAATTGATCACAAAGCGTGCCACCAGAATCGCATGATCGATTTACGATCGCACGTTCAATATGTATCGTTTGGACACCGCAACTTCGATAGGCAATTATTCTCGGAAATTACCCTTCACTTTTTTGTTAAATATAAAAAAATATGTGTTAGGGGATGAAACTTCTATGGAAATATCACAAGAACACAAAACGCATGATTAGCAGAAACCTGTGACTCCACATACAAGAATCGCTTTTACATTCGGAAAAGTCGTGCCTCTATGGCCTTAATTAGAGTAAAAAGTTTGGAAGGTGTTGCATTTGTGGACAACATAACAATTGGATTACAGAAAAAAAATCTTTGCCAGACCATACAGTCTACGCGAGCGAAGCAGCTGGATTGAAGATAGTTTTCTGCATGTATAAATGATCTGGTGGATAGGGTAACCAACATTCTGCGGCTGTTTTCTGATGATGCTGTGGTGTACGGGAAGACGTCGTCCTTGAGTGAATGTAGAAGATGACCTAAAAGTTTCTAGTTGGTGTCATGAATGGCAGCTAGCTCTAAATGTAGATAAATGTAAGTTAATTCAGATGAGTAGGGGGAAAAGTATCCGTAATATTCGAATACAGTATTAGTAGTGCCATGCTTGACACAGTCACGTCCATTAAAATCATAACTAAGCGCAACGTTGGAAAGCGCTGTGAAGTGTAACGTGTCTGTAAAGAATGCAGTATGGAAGGCGAACAGTCGACTTTGTTTTATTGGGAGAATTTTATGAACGTGTGGTTCATCTGTTTAGGAGACCGCATGTAGGACACTAGTACGGCCCGTTGTTGAGAACTCTTCGAGTGTTTAGGATCCGCACTAGGTCAGATTAAAGGAAGACATCGAAGCAATTCAGAGGCGTGCTGCTTAGAATTGTTACTGGTCGCTGCGGACAACACGCAAGTATTACGGAGATGCTTCGGGAACTCAAATGGGAATCCATGGAGGAAAGGCGACGTTGTTTTCGACGAGCACTGCTGGGAAAATTTCGAGCACAGGCATTTGAGGCTGACTGCAGAATGATTACTGTCGCCAATGTACATTTCGCGTAAGGACAATGAAAAAATTAATAGAGAGATTAGGGCTCGTACGGAGGCATACAGACAATATTTGCTCTCTCGCTCTTTTTGCGAGTGGAACAGGAAGGGAAATGTCTGGTAGCAGTACAATGTACCCTCCGTCGCACACCTTACGGTGGCTTGCGAAGTATGTATGTAGATGAGATGCAGATTACTCTAAATGTCACACGATATTACATAACTTAGGAAATTAAAAAATACAAGGTTTCGAAGGCTGAAACATGGCATTTCACTAGCGATGTAGCAATTAACCGTCACGGTACATATTTTTTAATACATGCAAATGAGCCTGTTACTTACCTTACGTCATACATATAGAAAACACAAAATATTTCAGTGGAGACGAGCGCATGAAACATTCGCCACGAAACTCACTGACAACACCAAAGAACACTCTTTGAACAGTTGTGAGCATGCAGGTAAACCTCTTTGGTTGTAAGTGTTCGCCACCACTCTCACCAAAAGATTGAAAGCAAATGGCAATTTTACCCGACCTGGACACTTCATCCATCCGCACCATACCTAATTCATCGTTTTTCTCACAAACACCTAAATACACTACTGACCATTTAAATTGATACACCAAGAAGAAATGCAGATGATAAACGGGTATTCGTTGGACAAATATATTATGCTAGAACTGACGTGTGATTATATTTTCACGCAATTTGGGTGCATAGATCCTGAGAAATCAGTACCCAGAACAACCACCTCTGGCCGTAATAACGGCCTTGATGGCCTGGGCATTGAGTCAAACAGAGCTTGGATGGCGTCCATGCAGCTTCAACACGATACCACAGTTAATCAAGAGTAGTGACTGGCGTATTGTGACGAGCCAGTTGCTCGGCCACCATTGACCAGATGTTTTCAATTGGTGAGAGATCTGGAGAATGTGCTGGCCAGGGCAGTAGTCGAACATTTTCTGTATCCAGAAAGGCCCGTACAGGACCTGCAACATGCGGTCGTGCATTACCCTGCTGAAATGTAGGGTTTCGCAAGGATCGAATGAAGGGTAGAGCCACGGGTCGTAACACATCTGAAATGTAACGTCCACTGTTCAAAGTGCCGTCAATGCGAACAAGAGGTGACCGAGAAGTGTAACCAATGGCACCCCATACCATAACGCAGGGTGATACGCCAGTATGGCGATGACGAATACACGCTTCCAATGTGCATTCAGCGCTATGTCGCCAAACACGGATGCTACCATCATGATGCTGTAAATAGAACCAGATTCATCCGAAAAAATGACGTTTTGCCATTCGTGCACCCAGGTTCGTCATTGAGTACACCATGGTCTCCGAGCTGATAGTCCATGCTGCTGCAAATGTCGTCGAACTGTTCGTGCAGATGGTTGTTGCCTGGCAAACGTCCCCATCTGTTGACTCAGGGATCGAGACGTGGCTGCTCGATCCGTTACAGCCATGCGGATAAGATGGCTGTCATCTCGACTGCTAGTGATACGAGGCCGTTGGGATCCAGCACGGCGTTCCGTATTATCCTCCTGAACCCACCGATTCCATATTCTGCTAACAGTCATTGGATCTTGACCGACGCGAGCAACAATGTCGCTATACGATAAACCGCAATCGCGATAGGCTACAATCCGACCTTTATCAAAGTCGGAAACGTGATGGTACACATTTCTCCTCCTTATACTAGGCATCACAACAACGTTTCACCAGGCAACGCCAGTCAACTGCTGTTTGTGTATGAGAAATCGGTTGGAAACTTTCCTCATGTCAGCACGTTGTAAGTGTCACCACCTCTGCCAACCTTGTGTGAATGCTCCGAAGAGCTAATCATTTGCATATCACAGCATCTTCTTCTTGTAGGTTAAATTTCGCGTTTGTAGCACGTCATCTTCGTGGTGTAGCAATTTTAATGGCCAGTAGTGTATTTCTTTTGGTAATAAAACTGTGTCTCAGTTTACACTAAATGTAAAGCCATCCTACGAGAAACGTAGGAGCACAGTTCATGGGTTCTAAAACAACGGGAATTGCTATTTCTGCCTGTTGATTGTGGTTTTGTCTACAGAGAGATGGAGAACGAGTCTGTTCTAGGAATATACTTAAGAACAGTGCAATGAGTCAGGGACACGCCTATGCTGTCATATTGAATCACTATTAAGAAAATGAAACAGAAGAAGATGAAAGAATGCAGTGTGTCGATAAATATTTTTTCACCTACTAGTACAGGTTGGAATAGCTCAGCAGACCAGAAGAAGCGCCATTGCTGGAATGACGTGAGATCTATGTCTGGAACACAGAGAGTAAAGATGACGCATCTGGAAACTACTTTGCTTCTAGGAAGAGGCCCCCGGACGGATGATATATGACGCTCGTAATGGCTCACGCAAGGGGAGGTGGCAGAGGCTCTCTGTTTCTTGGCACTTGCAGCCGCTTTTAGTGATCAGTACAACTGCAGTTTCTTCCGTGGACGAGGATTTCCGCCACTGAGTATTGAAATATAGTCCCGGTTCGGATTATGTATATTTTCTATTTTCACAGACTGTACATTGATAAAGTTAAAAATGAGAAAAATGGAATACTAAACAGAAGAAGTGAGCAAACACTGAAATGACCGCGAAGTTTTTCACGCAGAAGAGGAATTCTACTCTCTGCTTCGAATAGATGCATGTTTAGAAGATAACGCATTACTTGCGGAAGTCAGGGCTTAGTAACACTAAGTATCGCTTGGACCCTGTGCTGCAATAAGGTTTGCAGGTCATCAGGATACGTCTCATTATACTTGAAGGCTGGTATCCGTGGCAACATAATGAACTTACGCACTATAAAAAGAAATGGCGGTATTACAAACATTCGCATAAAAATTCTGTTGCTCTTACTCTGAGAGCAACGAATGTGTATTTTGAAAGTGTACTGAATCCTCGGAAACCATGAAGCAGGCCAGACACCTACTGACTTCTCGCAAACATTTCATTAGCCACAAATGGATTTCATGGTTTTGGTGACAATTTCTAGATAAGATGAGTCTCGTAAGCCAGTATATGCCAATATTTTGAAGAGAGCACAGAGTGTAGTGTAATTATTACTTGGTTGAAGAAGTATCATGACGGTTGTGTATGTGGAAGGGTTTGAGAAACTGGATGGTTTCAGATTGATTATATTATTATGAGACAGAGATTTCGAAACGAATTTTTGAGCTGTGAATCATTTGCAGAAGCAGATGTTGGTTCACACCATGGTGTGTGTTACAAACTGCATATTAATACTAGAGAAATTTCACATAGCTAGGAAATTAAAGAGATGGTATCTGGATAAGTTAAAAGAACCAGACCTTATTGAGAATTTCATAAGGAACATTAGGCAACGATTGATTGAAATGCGGGAAAGGAATACAACAGAAGATGAATGGGTAGCTTAGAGAGATGAAATAGGAAAAGACAGCAGAGAGTCAAGTATGCGAAAGGACAAGTCTCTGCAGAAGTACTTGGATAGCAGGCGGTATATTTAATGTAATTGATGAAAGGAAAAAACATAAAATACAGCAAATGAAGGAGGGAAAAAAATGTAGACGTCTAAAAAAGAGACCGGCAGAAGATGCAAAATGGTGAATCAGAAATGGCTGTAGCAGAAATAGAAGATTGTAGAAGCATGAATGACTATGACAAATATTGATACCGCCGATATGAAACATCAAGAGACCTTTGGAGAGAAGAGAAGCACTTGCACACATATTAGTAGCACAAATGGCAAGCCAGAACTACGTAAAAATTGGAAGGCTGCAATGTGGAAGGAATATATAGAAGGGTAGGCACGGACCCATAATGGAGGGAACATGGGGTTATGTCCCCCCCCCCCCCCCCCCCCCAGTAAAGGCAGTGTACTAACCACTAATGTAAACAAATTATATTGTTTATATTAAAACGTTCTACATATTTTATTGTTATTCTTATTAAAACCCTAGGAATCTGTGGCACGTTAAATGTGGATGTGGTGGCACATTATGCTTTTGGAGAGTCTCTAGATAATGAACAACTGTGACCCACCCACAACTGAACTCTGGATTCGCTTCTGTAGAAGGCTATACAAAGAAGAAAAAAGAAACTTAAAGAAATACGACAGGAGGGGAAGACGAAGTGGATGAAAATGAAATGGGAGATACTATGAGAAAAATTTATTCAAGACCTAACTGTGATCAAGGCAGTTACAGTAGATGACACACCTTCAGAATTATTAAGATCAATGGGAGAACATACCGTAACAAAACTGTTCCATCTGGCATGCAAGATACACTGCCGAGTCACATTAATGTGACTACCCTTCAAAAGCATGAATAAACACCTTTTGCAGAATAAACACCTTTTTGCAGCGTGGACCGCTGCGTTACATGCTGGAAGAGAGTCAAAGAGGTTCTGGACGGTATCGACAGGTATTTGGAGCCATGCCGACAGCCGTGCTAAGTTCTTCAGTTGAGGATCCATGGCGAGCACAGCTCGATCGAGGTAGTCACAAAGATCCTCGGCTGGGTTTAATTCTGGGGGAGTTCAGTGGCTAGGGGAATACGTTAAACTCATCCTGGTGCTCTTTGAACCATGCACGTAGATTGCGAGCTGTGTCACACAATGCACTGCCCTGCCGGTTGATGCCTCCGTGCTGAGGTTCAAAATGGTTCAAATGGCTCTGAGCTATATGGGACTTAACTTCTGAGGTCATCAGTCCCCTAGAACTTAGAACTAGTTAAACCTAACCAACCTAAGGACATCACACACATTAATGCCCGAGGCAGGATTCGAACCTGCGACCGTAGTGGTCGCGCGTTTCCAGACTGAAGCGCCTAGAACGACGGCTCGTGCTGAGGAAAAACAAACTGTATGTTAGGATGTTCATGGTTACCAAGGATAGATACATGCTTGTGTTGATACAGTGTGCCTTCTAGAATGACGAGATCACCCATAAAACATTCCCGATACCGTAACGCTCCTCATGAGGCCTAGACCCTTCCAACTATCCAACGGCCATCTGTCCAATGAAGCATAAAACGTGATTCATCTGAAAAAAAACATCTGTCGCTACTCAGTGGACGTCCATTTGCAGTATTGGCGTGCAAATTCCGCTTTCATCGCCAATGAAAAGCAGTCAGCATGGGTGCACGAACCAAGCGCCTGCTATGGAGGTCCATACGCATCAACGTCCACTGAACGGTCGTTGAGAAGTGACTGTTGTTAGCCCCTTCGTTCATCCGGGTGGTCGTTTTCTGCGCATCTGTTCGCTCGTACACATATTCGCCGTTTTTTGTAGCACCATTTTGTCACGCACGGTATACTTTAATTACGGAAGCACACGAACAGTTTACAGACTTAGAAATTTCGGAAATGCTTCCACCCTTGGACCGAAAGTCAGTGATCATGATCTTTTGGACGTCAGATGACTCGCTCCCTTTAAGCATTATGACACAAACTGCAGCGCTTTCCTCAGTCCCCCGACGCGCTTAATACACCCTCCACTGCTAGCGCTTCCACCTGCCGTCTGTGAGTGGTTACTACACGGTGACGTCGAACATAGTCGGTGGTTTAAAATGAATTTTTCTCTACCATCCCGCTTTCGTAAGTAGACTGGCGCGACAGTTCGGCTTATCAATATGAACTTCCGCGTAAGACAACACTCGGCTTCACGTTCGAAACACGTGAATCATAAGTTGTAAATATTGTCAGAAGTAGTCACATACTCGAAAAATGAGCGCATGGAAGCAGATGCAGGAATCCTCCTCCGTCGCTCTTGGGAAGGTCCTAGTGGGGGTGCTTCGCCGACGCCTTCTTTGGATCTGTTATGAAGTCTCCAGTGTGTAGTTTGGTCGTTTGGTTGACTGTGATAAGTGAGAATATAGTGCCGAGTAGGGTTTGTTTTATTATAAATGAGCGGAAGGGAGATTGTGAAATCCGGTGCGGCATATAGCCTATTATTCTCGAATAACGCAAAGGAGACTGCCTAACATGACGTTCCCATCCGAGGGCAGATCATTATCAACACATGCCGTCACTTCATGAGACGCTGCGGAGACGTTTGGAATTTAATCCAGGACACTGGCGCAACGACTGATACTCAGGAACTTTAGGTCAGCATTCCCCTGTTCTTGCTGGCCAAATACTGGCAGTGAAAATGTTCTACTCAAATATTCGAATAGGCTTACCTCCGAGTCGAGCGCCGCAGCGCAGGCGTCCGTTAGCAGCCTTGACTGCAGAGGCAGGTTCTAAATGTTGTAGTTTCTCCGAAATGCGTATGTATTCTTCTCTTTCAGAACTTCGATACCAGCAGCAGAAATGACCATAACCTCATTTGAAAAAATGAATCTGATACCGATATCTCCCTTATTAATATTTAGCGAGGAATTTCGACAAGACATTAGAACGAAATCAGAACTACGATATCTTAACGATCCAGGAAACGTCTGAGGTGAGCACATTAGCAGAATCATTGTATATTCCTATCAGGAAACTCAAAAAAATGGTTCAAATGGCTCTGAGCACTATGGGACTTAACAACTGAGGTCATCAGTCCCCTAGAACTTAGAACTACTTAAACCTAGGTAACCTAAGGACATCACACACATCCATGCCCGAGGCAGGATTCGAACCTGCGACCGTAGCGGTCACGCAGTTCCAAACTGACGCGCTTAGAACCACACGGCCACACCGGCCGGCTCAGGGAACTCACATCAACTGTAAAAGATCGTGATGCCAATTAGTTACGATAAGCAAACCAAGTACCTATTGATTTTAAACTGAGGAAATGTTAGTGTAGCACATCTATGACAGCAGCCAGCCGCGCGGGATTACCCGAGCGGTCGCCGGCACGGTAGCTCAGCGTGTTCGGTCAGAGAGCCGGTTGGCCTCTGTAATAAAAAAACTGAGTGGAAGGATCAACAAACGAACTTGGATGGATGTCATTGTGACGTCCGCAACGACCAAACACAACGATCAACAACGATCAACAACGAAAAAAAAAAAAATGAAAAAAAAAGCGGTCTAAGCCGCTGCAGACATGACCTGTGCGGCTGGTGCCGGCGGAGGTTCGAGTCCTCCCTCGGGCATGGGTGTGTGTGTGTTTGTCCTTAGGATAATTTAGGTTAAGTAGTGTGTAAGCTTAGATATTGATGACCTTAGCAGTTAAGTCCCATAAGATTTCACACACGTTTTTTCTTGACAGCAGCCTCAACAAAAAATTTTGTGTATTTCAGGATGGTGGGTATAATTAAAGTTCAGCTATTCATAGATATCTTGTAGGGTCTATAATTATCGTATGGCAGTGTAACGTGGTATATATTATAATGCGTTAATGGGGTACCCATTTAAGCAGAAAAAAATTAGTTCCAATTACGGCCCCAGATGTGAATCTGGCGCTCTGAATGCAAGAAAGACATATAGAAATGTTTCCACATGCAATGGATTAGGAACGGGATGTGTAGTCAAACAAGTGTGAAACGTACAATGTTGATTCTATTATGAACAGTCACTTTCACAATTTCTTCAGAGAGATGTTGATGAGATGCTGTACAGCGCCAGATGTAGACCTGATTACCAAAATTGGAACTAAATTTTTTCCAGTGTAAATCGCTGTACTTCAGTTATAAGCTCCTGGCATAAGGGGATGCCGCTCTGGTGTCATAATTAACTGTGACGGCTTTCATGTCAGGTGTAATGTTCAGTGTGTAATGTTCAGTAACAGTTATCAACACATTAAGGAAATGTAAGCTGAATAATTCAGACAGATAGCTGTAAAGCAGATTTGGGTGCAAGAAACCGCTATTCTGCTCTTCCCGTACAACTGTTTTGACTGTGTTAGGCTAAACGGAAGTGCACCTCCAGGTATCGCTGCAATGACAGTAGAAGGGGTAGGTAAAACGGAGAAGAAGTTAGCTGATGTTCAGGGCGGCACTACAGCTCATGTATGTTGTTTCTGCATTCCGACCCAATATTTTTAGCACAATCAGGCTGAATAAGACCCTCTGCGACGGTGTGTGCTGTTTTGATAAGCCAAGCGGACAAACGCAAAGTGTGACGCTTTGTAGGATCACCAGATAGAACATGCAACATCGTTTCTTACATACTGAAGACAACGTGAATACCATCCGCTACTTCAGGAAGGTTTCAGGGTCGCAGGTGTTGCCCCTTCTTCAGGTATCATCGTATGCAGTGTGTTAGCGCATCAATGCCTGTTCAAATGTAATGGCCAATCAGCAACCATTCTACGAATAAGATGGATACCATTGCTGCCCATCTTAACATTTCAACTCCGTCCATTGTAAGCTCAGCCTTAGTATAAACAAGCACATGCTCAACGATTCATTGTCGACCACAGTGCACATCCGTCAGGTGTTGTAAGGTCACTAGAAATATGTCCATCTTATGGACTGGATATTTTGTTGTGTTTCGAGTGCATGACACTGCTTCTTGGATTTACGATCACGTAAGTGTTACAAGAATAAGAGTGGACCCCTGCTGTATGTCTGTATGACAACGCTGTTGTTTCGCTCTGTACTCTCCCTGACTTCTTAATGTGACACGTTGCATCCTTTTAGTTAAGTAGGACGAATATCAGTTGCAGCAGGATTTCACATACCACAATGTATGAGCTTCTCCAGGAGTGTGCTGTGAACTCTTTATCCAATGCTTTTGACAAGTAACAGAACATTCCAGTTTTCAATACTTTATCATTTAACTTTTGTGCGATCTGATTCGTAAAGTGAAAAATTTAATGTTCTGTGGAAAGTCCCTTTTGAAATCCAAACTGAGACTGACCAAGTACTTTATTTTCAGAGATGTATAGAGCTGTGCACGAATCATAGTCGATTTCTGCCACTGATAAAACTTCTCTGCTCATTGTTTCCAAGTGACGAGTTGCTCGGCTATAAGGTGTCAAATAAATAACACAACTTACATTGAATTCCTGAAACAATTCTGGTTAATCAATATGTCACATGACATAGTTGCTTGAAACTGTACGAATTTTATTGATATGCAGATCGAATAAACAAGCCGGCATTTCATGAACATAAACCACTAACACTCACACTGGTAACTGCATGCAAGTAGTTTCCCCCAGACCCAAGCTACGAGACACAGTTCTAAGGGAAGGAGAATTTTGCAATGGAGCGTTCATCCCGTTTTCGGTTGAAACCCACACAGCGGGACATGTAGCAGGCAAAATGTGATGCCAGGGCCACTGTGCCGACCACTGGCGGCAAAAACCGCCCTTGTCCCTGCTATTAACGGCTACCATTAAGAAAGCCTTTCTACAGGAACACGCTGGAGGCGGTAGATAAACGTCCGGAGGAACACAACTCAAAACATTGCAGACTCACTGAAGCCACCTGTGTTAAAACTCACATGAAAGAGAAAGCTGTTTATCTAAGTAGTACGTTGCAGAAACTAAACTCTGGCCTATGAAAGAAATGATGCCTGTGATAGGCTACAAAAACTTCAGTGGGTGAAGTTATAACAAGTGTAATTGCTCTAATTGGCCAGAAAGAAAACGCGTGGCCACCAGCTTTGATATAGGCAAATGTAGGGAGAAGAATTCGCTCTTTCTCTTGCAGAAAACAGTCAAGTGTTTGAGCAAGGCGACTCGCGCAATGCTGAGATGATTGCGAGAGTCATTATATGAAGACTTGTTCACAGATTCAACTTAACTAGTAAGGAGTTAAACTGCAAAGTCTCCTAGTACAGAGAATCGCACCAAGCACTGACAGTTAACGCTAGCCAGCGATTTGAGAGCAATAATGTATGCGCTATTCCAGCCAAATAGCGTGTACCATGCCAGTCAACGTAGCCAGGGAACAACTAGGGGTCTCGGCTTTAGTGAAGACATAGGAAGTGTATCAGACTGGGGTTTAACAGTCGAGAGAGATTTCGAATAGATTCTCAGGTTCACAGATCGTGCCGTTAGCCGCCACTGTCGCTGCCAACGAAAGGTAAACACGTGCCTTCATGCTATGCCAGCGAGTTATATGCGATTGACACTCAGAACTGTGGTCGTCTCCGTCTATTCTAATTTTTTTCGTACATTCAACCATAACCTGTAGTTAAACATATTCACGATCGTCGGGCTTAATTGAAGCAGAAACGGGAGATATCTGATTTAATGAAAAGAATTGATCAGCCACTGTAGAGTGATTTATACTCTAAGTTATGGAATTGTTTTAATTCTTTCTGATAGCTCTTTACCGACCCTCATCCATTTTTTGGCATTTTAATTGTGCATTTTAGCATAATTGATGTCTCTGGCGTGGCCGAGCGGTTCTAGGCGCTTCAGTCTGGAACCGCGCGGCCGCTACGGTCGCAGGTTCGAATCCTGCCTCGGGCTTGGATGTGTGTTATGTCCTTAGGTTAGTTAGGTTTAAGTAGTTCTAAGTTCTAGGGGACTGATGACCTCAGCAGTTAAGTCCCATAGTGCTCAGAGCCATTTGAACCATTTGATGTCTCTGGCCCCAATTGTGTTTAATTTGTTTGTATGTTATCAACCCCCAGACATGGTCATCCACCATATTACTATTAAAAAACCTTAGAATAGTTATGAACTTCGCTTCACAGTTGTGAACACCTTATATAAATATTTTACCATCCTGTACATATTATAATTATGAAGTCAGGCTGAGTAAAAATAAACATTAACGACGAAAATCTACGATTTTCATTTTTTTTTGCTAACATGTAGTTATGCCTGAACCCGTACGCTTATTACTCTCAGCGATAATGTTTCCTCTACAGGGAGTGTAGTGAAACCGACATTGTGATCATTGTCTGATTACATCACTGTCCATACTGCTGCACTCTGCCGGCCGGAGTGGCCGAGCGGTTATAGGCGCAGGTCGCAGGTTCGAATCCTGCCTCGGGCATGGATGTGTGTGATGTCCTTAGGTTAGTTAGGTTTAAGTAGTTCTAAGTTTTAGGGGACTGATGACCTCAGAAGTTAAGTCCCATAGTGCTCAGAGCCACTACTGCACTTTTCTGAATTCTGTATGTGTGAGATGGTATTTTTCTATCTTGCAGGCTGCAGGTTCAACACCAAATTCCTAAAACACTCACAGATCATCCTCATGCAGCTGTGGTAGGATGATAGATCAGAACCAGAGTCACACATGTTAGATGGTGTCTTGTAAGAGGGTGCAGAGTCGTGTGCACAGTTCACTTAGCTGCATGAGCGCTCTTTCCCGCTATGTGTCTGTCGTGCTATATGTGGCTGTGGAGACGCCGTGCATATGACAGTTGAATAATTATTTCTTCCCTCTGCCTCCTTGGCCTCAGTTTCACGTCTTCGCAGTCAGCATCTTTCTCACTTTGGCTGCCTTGGATGTGAATGCCATGGTGCAAGTATATATTCAGCCAAGGATGGGCGATCAAAGCAAACTATGTGCACAAGGCAGTTGAAGAATTAATGCTTCCCTCTGTCTTCATGGTCGCAGGTTTGCGTCTTCGCAGTCGGCAGGTTTCCGATTTCTGCTGCCTTGGTTGTGAATGCTGTGCCATCCGTATTTACACTGACAAAAAAAAAGAACCGCTACACAAGAAAGGGTTGTGCGACATGAGTGAAAGTTAGTAGGCGTGTTTCTACATCTGAAATATGATGCGTATTCCAGTTTCGCGCCAGTCGCATAAGAGTGGCGCTAGTAGCGTCACTATAAGGTTGTAAATCAGGTTTGATGTGAATACATGCCGTAAAGGGGGTGACTGTTGGGTACCTTTGAGATTGGACTTGGTGAACTGATATTAGTCAAGAAAGGCTTTAAGGCAGCAAAGAGGTCGTGTAAAAGGGCTACAAGAAGCCAGATGTTCCTTCTGCGATATTGCAGAAAGACTTAGCAGGATTGCGGCCATTGTACATGATTACTGGCAGTAGTTGCGAAAATGCACAGTCACAAGAAGACCGAGCTCCAGGCGGCCACGTGGCACTACCGAGAGGGAAGACCATCGTGTTCAGCATATGATTCTCGAGCGTCATACTGCATCTAAATGGTTCAAATGGCTCTGAGCACTATGGGACTTAACATCTATGGTCATCACTCCCCTAGAACTTAGAACTAATTAAACGTAACTAACCTAAGGACATCACACAACATCCAGTCATCACGAGGCAGAGAAAATCCCTGACCCCGACGGGAATCGAACCCGGGAACCCGGGCGTGGGCAGCGAGAACGCTACCGCACGACCACGAGCTGCGGACCATACTGCATCTGCAGCAGCAATGTGAGCAGTAGCTGGCACCACAGTGACACAACGAACTGTTACAAATCGGTTACTTCAAGGACAGCTCCGACCCAGACGCCCTGCAGTGTGCATTCCACTGGCCCCAAACCAGTGGCATTTGCGACTTCAGTGGTGTGCAGCGAGAGCTCACTGGATGGTAGGGTAGAGATTTGTTGTGTTTGCCGATGAAAGCTGCTTCTGCCTCTGTGCCAGTGATGGTTGTGTGTTGGTTAGAAAGAGGCCAGTTGAGGGCCTGCAATCAACGTGTCTGTGTGCGAAACACACTGGATCTACACATGAAGTTATGGTCTGTGGTGCGATTTCGTATGACAGCAGCGACACTGGCTCTGGCTCTGAGCACTATGCGACTTAACTTCTGAGGTCATCAGTCGCCTAGAACGTAGAACCAATTAAACCAAACTAACCTAAGGACATCACACACATCCAAGCCCGAGGCAGGATTCGAACCTGCGACCGGAGCGGTCGGTCGGTTCCAGACTTTAGCGCCTAGAACCGCACGGCCACTCTGACCGGCACAACAGGGACACTCTCGTGTTTATCCCACACACTCTGACTGCAAATCGGATATTCAATGGACAAATATATTATTCTAGAACTGACATGTAATTACATTTTCACACAATTTGGGTGCATAGATCCTTAGAAATCAGTACCCCGAACAACCACCTCTGGCCGTAATAACGGCCTTGATACGCCTGGGCATTGAGAGCTTGGATGGCGTGTACAGGTACAGCTGCCCATGCAGCTTCAACACGATACCACAGTGCATCAAGAGTAGTGACTGACGTATTGTGACGAGCCAGTTGCTCGGCCACCATTGAATAGACGTTTTCAATTGGTGAGAGATCTGGAGAATGTGCTGTATCCAGAAAGGCCCGTACAGGACCTGCAACATGCGGTCGTGCATTATCCTGCTGAAATGTAGGGTTTCGCAGGGATCGAATGATGGGTAGAGCCACGGGTTGTAACACATCTGAAATGTAACGTCCACTGTTCAAAGTGCCGTCAATGCGAACAAGATGTGACCGAGACGTGTAACCAATGGCACCCCATACCATCACGCCGGGTGATACGTCAGTATGGCGATGACGAATACATGCTTCCAATGTGCGTTCACCGTGATGTCGTCAAACACGGATGCGACCATCATGATGCTGTAAACAGAACCTGGATTCATCCGAAAAAATGACGTTTTGCCATTCGTGCACCCAGGTTCGTCATTGAGTACACCATCGCAGGCGCTTCTGTATGTGATGCAGCGTCAAGGGTAACCGCAGCCATGGTCTCCGAGCAGATACTCCATGTTGCTGCAAACGTCGTCGAACTGTTCGTGCAGATGGTTGTTGCCTTGCAAACGTCCCTATCTGTTGACTCAGGGATCGAGGCGTCGCTGCACGATCCGTTACAGCCATGTGGATAAGATGCCTATCATCTCGACTGCAAGTGATACGAGGCCGTTGGGATCCAGCACGGCGTTCCGTATTACCCTCCTGAACCCACCGATTCCATATTCTGCTAACAGTCATTGGATCTCGACCAATGCGAGCAGCAATGTCGCGATACGATAAACTGCAATCGCGATAGGCTAGAATCCGACCTCTATCAAAGTCGGAAACGTGATGGTACACATTTCTCCTCCTTACACGAGGCATCACAACAACGTTTCACCAGGCAACGCCGGTCAACTGCTGTTTGTGTATGAGAAATCTGTTGGAAACTTTCCTCATGTCAGCACGTTATAGGAGTCGCCACCGGCGCCAACCTTGTGTGAATGCTCTGAAAAGCTAATCATTTGCATATCACAACATCTTCTTCCTGCCGGTTAAATATCGTGTCTATAGCACGTCAGCTTCGTGGTGTAGCAATTTCAATGGCCAGTAGTGTAATAAGGTACTAATTTATCGATTTATACTGGATATCGTGGTCTTGTTTTGCGCGATAAGACAATATACGAGTAAAGCATAAGTGAATGAAAGTAGAACAAATTTTATGATTATCCTGCCAATTTTTTTTTTTTGAATCAGCAGTCTTTTGAATGGTTTGATGCGGCCCGCCACGAACTTTTCTCTTGCGCTAACCCCTTCATCTCAGAGTAGCACTTCCATTCTACAACTTCAATTATTTGTTGGATGCGCTGCAATCTCTGTCTTCCTCCTAGTGTTTTTAGCCCTCTACAACTCCTTCTAGTAGCACAAAGGTTATTCCCTGATGTGGTGACACGTCCTATCATCAAAAAATGGTTCAAATGGCTCTAAGTACTATGGGACTTAAACATGTGAGGTCATCAGTCCCATAGACTTAAAACTACCTAAACCTAACAAACCTAAGGAGATTACTCACATCCATGCCCGAGGCAGGATTCTAACCTGCGACCGTAGCAGCAGCGTGGTTCCGAACTGAAGCGCGTGGAACAGCTCGGCCTCAGCAGGCGGCGTCCTATCATTCTATCCTTTCTTCTCCTCAGTGTTTTCCATATTTTCCTGTCTTCGCCGAAGCTCTTCATCCCTTATCTTCTCATGCCACCTAATTTTCAAAATTCTTCTGTAGCACTACATCTTAAACGCTTCGATTCTCTTCCGTTCCATACCAATCTAAGGGTCTGAAACGCTGTAGTAAAATTGTCACTGATTTTTGCAGTAGTTTTGCAATAATTATATTTTCTTCAGTAATCTGGAACATCTTTTGTAAGAACTTCATGTGGGCGAAGAATCCTATTTTATTTTGCGTTCTAGCAATACTCGATGAAATGCATGTTGCAGGTAGGCAAAAGGGAATTACAAAAACTTTTGTGTGGAACGTGCGGACAGCTGGCGTTCGACATCCCGGTAGATCCACAGATCATGTACAGCCTAGGAATCCACGTATTATCTCTGACGTAGGTATCAGAGAAGCAACAGCGTGCTGGAGTTCGACATCCCGGTAGATCCATAGAGTAAATATCTCTGGAGTGAGCATTCACATGCGCAGAACAGATTTCGTGTTGTCAACGTACATTGCCGGCCTGGTCACGTGATCTCGGGACGTCGTGTGTTTGTCCGTATAGCGCCCTGTATATTTAGAATGTCACTACATCCCTAATACAGACGGATTCTTTTCGTACGTATCGTGGATTATTTATACATGTTGCGCAGACATTTTAATAGTATCCATTTGATACCGGGAATAAACCAGCTACGTAACTTTTAAGGGCAAGTGATATTGCATTCTGCTTCTTTGCGATAGGAGTCACAGCTCAGATGCACTCGATTTTTGGTAGTTTTCGGTACGATACGGCACTATATAGTATTACAGAGCCTGACGTACATTTTTGCAGTGATAGTCTTGCAAAATGACTTGACAGTACGCTAGTACTTTTGCAAGTGTCCGAAAAACACCGAATTTGCCACACATTAGCGATTATATCCCTGCTAATTTGTCCTTTTTTCTGCTATTTCTGCGTATTTATTTTCTCGTTTTTGCGATCTAAAGCACAATTTTTCTTATTGGTTACACTTTGAAGTATTATTATTATTATGTGTGATTGGACCCATACGGATCACGCAAAGCTTTTCCGATTCAATTTTTTAATCCTCCAAACTTCTCTCATTCTTTTCCCATGAATTCTCTTTCTTTCCTCTGTCCATTTTGTCCCCTGTCTCTTGCAAACTTCATTCTCGGGTTGTACTTTCCAACTATTGATTTTTTGCCTGTATACATTTCTGTTTATAACTTCTGAAGAATTTATTTGTGCATTTGCTAGATCTGTTTTGGTTTCTTGTATCTAGGGAATGGTTTTCAATTTTTCAATGTATATCAAAATTTTGTGGGAGAGTCTGGGTGTTGGGAGTCTGTGGATATGACCGTAAAATTTTAGTCTTCTTTTCCGGATGTCTGCGGCGAGGTTAGATAATTTTTCTGTAGTTTTCCGAGACTGTAACCTGTATCCATCTTCCGTTCTTTTTGGGCCAAGAATCTTTCTGATAATTTTGCGTTCCTCTTTCAGGATGCCTTCCAGGTCGCCTTTTCTATGGAGTGTGAGTGTTTCGCTGGCATATAGTGCTTCGGGCTTGATTACTGTATTGTAGTGTCGTATTTTTGAGTGAATGGAGAGACACTTTTTATTGTAGATGTTGTGGGTTTTCCAGTATGCTCTTTTCAGTTTTTGCAGTCGAACTTTTTGTGCAGTTTTCTCTCCCCCTGTGGGTTCTAGGACCTCGCCTGAGTATTTAAAGAATGGAACTCTCTCAATTTGTCCATATTTTGTAGTCAGTTTTTGAGTTTCAAATTTTGAGCAGATGAATTTGGTTTTTTGGAAGGAAATTTGTAGCCCAACTTTTTCGGCGCATTCTTTGAGAATGTCTATCTGTTTAATTGCTGTGGTCTCGTTTTCTGCTAGAATGGCCACGTCATCTGCAAATGCCAAGCATGAAATTTTAATACCATCTTTAGAACTTCCTAGTTGTATAGGCTTCCAGTAGTTTTGATTCTGCAGTTCTTTTTCCCATTCTCGGATGACTTTGTCTAAGACAAGGTTGAAGAGAAGTGGAGACACAGCCGTCACCTTGTCTGACGCCGGTTTTGATCAGGAAGGGCTCTGATATTTCACCCAGGAATTTTATCTTAGAAGTTGTGTTTGTGAGCGTTTCTTTGATAAGGTTTAAGGTTTTCGGATCGAGTCCTAGCTCCTCAAGGATAATAAAGAGAGATTGCCTATCGATTGAATCATAAGCCTTTGCGAAATCAACAAAGGAACAAATGATCGGACTGTTTCTGACTGCTTTGTATTTTAGTGTTGTCTTCAAATTGAAAATTTGTTCTGCACAGGATCGGTGAGGGCGAAAGCCAGCTTGGTATTCACCAATACTGTGTTCGAGTTGTTCTTGTGTTCGTTGAAGAAGACAAGCTGAGAGGATTTTATAAGTGACTTGGAGAAAGGAGATTCCTCGATAGTTGTTTATATCTGCCATGTCTCCCTTTTTATGCAGTGGATGAATTAGGGCGCATTTCCAATCTTCTGGTAGTTTTTCTGTCTGCCAAATGTCTGTGATGATTTGAGTGAGTTCTTTGAGGGAATTTGGTCCAAGATTTTAAAGTAGTTCTGCAGTGATATTATCTTCTCCGGATGCCTTGTTGTTTTTCAGTCTATGAATATGTCTTTGGATCTCCTCTAGTGTAGGTGGTGGGGATTCTGGATTTGTGTAGATAGCAGTTTCTTGAGGGAATCTTGAAGAAGGTTCAGGGCAATTGAGGAGTCCGGAAAAGTATCTTGCCAGCTCCTCACAATTTTCCCGATTTGTGAGCGCTAGTTCTCCATCTGGTTTTCTGAAACATAGATTTCGTGAGCCGTATCCATTGATTCTCCCAGCAAAGGTCTTATAGAAGTCTCGTACATTATAGTTACGGAAATTTTCTTCAATAGGCTCACACTGTTCCTTGAGGTACTTCCTCTTGACTTGTCTGATTGTTTTTGCCACTTGTCTTCTGGTGTTGTGGAAGTGATCTAGATTTTCTGGGGAATTTTTAGTGTTATACTTCAGAAAGGCTTTCTTTCTTTCTTCCAGCGCTTTTTCACATCCAGAGTCCCACCAGGGGTGTTTTGTGTTCTTTTTCAATGGGATCAGTTCTTTTGCCTTCTTTGTAATTTTTGTTCGAAATTTTTCCCAAGAGTCAGCTGGTTCCTTTTCCCACTCCTCCTTCAGATTGGTTTCTTTGATTGTTCGTGTGTCAAATTTCATCATGTGTGTTTTCTTCGGATGGAATTTTTTTGGGGTGAATTTCACTTTAATGCGTGTTAAGTAGTGGTCTGAGTCAATGTTCGCCCCTCTGCGGACTTGAACATCGTGGATCTCTTTCTGTACGAAATAGGAGATGGCAATGTGGTCAATCTGATATTCGCCGATCTCTTGTATGGGGGACCTCCAGGTCTTTTGTTTTCTAGGTTTTTTTCTCAAAGATGTAGACATTATTTTTAGATTATTTTGTTGGCATAGTTCAATAAATCTCAGTCCGTTTCTGTTGGTGAATCTGTGTGCTGGATATTTTCCTACAGTTTTTTGGTGTTCTTTCTCTCTGCCAATTTGTGCATTGAAATCTCCCATTAAGATTTTGATATCATCCCGGGGAATTTTGGCCATGACATCTTCAAGTTTAGTCCAGAATTTTTCAGTTTGTAGTTGGCGTTTTTTGTTGTCTATGTTTGTGGGTGCATGAACATTTATCAATGTGTATTTCTTGTTGGCGCACTGGATACGCATGGTCATGAGGCGATTATTTATGGAAGATACCTCTCTAATTGAGCCTAATATATTTCTGTGCACCGCAAATGCCATGCCCAGGAGTGGCGTACCATTGGCAATTCGTTTGTCAGTCTTGCTCTTGAAGATGCGATAGTTTCCATAGTCTATTGTATTTTCATCCGTGAATCTAGTTTCTTGTAACGCTAAGATCTTAATTTTTTGTTGGTATAGCTCTGTTACTAAGTTGTGTAATTTTCCAGGTTGAATTAGGGTCTGAATGTTAAAGGTACCAATGTACATGGGAACCTTGGGACGAAGTTTGCTTGAGAACTCTGATCGTGATGGCCCGGGTTCCCCAGAATCCGAAAACCCAGTTGTCGTCTGTCGACGAGTGGATTGGTTACCACCTGGGGTAATTCTGTCATTACTCTCACGAATCATGATAGCTTGTAAGTTTTGGTCCAGTGTTTCCACTGGGTGTTTAGAACCAGGGATTGTCAGTTCCTGGAGCATATAATACAGCCGCACCTACTAGATGGACAGACGCTGACCTCGCTGCCGCTCGACTCGAGTACAGACGCATTGAGGATTTGGAATGTGAGATTTTTTTTCAAGGTTTTCTCCTCTAGATCCGCCGTGTTCTGCGTTAACAGGGTCACATCGTGTAGGATGTGGCTCTTCACCACGCACGGACGGTCTTGGACGTAGCTTCCTCAGAGGCAAAGGTCTTGCATACCTTCACAGCTCATCCCTGGGGTGGTGAGGACCAGTACTGAGTCAACCCCAAGCAAAGGTGCTACCTCTACCAACCACCTTGACCCCACTTTGAAGTATTTATTTAACGCATTTTACGTACTTGCTCCCAGTTTATTAAATAAATAGTAGACTGAGTAATCTATATACATAATCGACAAGTCACTCATAAATGCGTGGGGGATAGTATTTGCTGAAACAACTAACCATTCCCTTTCCTGTTCCACTAGCAAATTTACGAGAGGACGCGATTGTTTCTAAGCTTTTGTACGAGCCGTAATATCTATTATGTAGTCATAAAATCGTAGAAAAATAGGTCTACAGAATCAAGCCTTAATTATAATGCGTCTCGAAATTTTTAAACATATAAAGTGTCTCTTACTAATATGATAACTATAATTAGACCTACATGGTATGTACCCATGAAAAGTTACTATCCCTCCTTTGACATATTTTTCTTTGCATCCGTAGCAACAACAGTAATTCACCATCGCTATTACACTATAAACAAACGGTGAAACACAATAAAAACTCTTGATATTATAAACTTAAACGCTGCGGAAAGCACACAGGCACAGCGAAGTCCCGAAAACACGTGACAGTCCTGGTTTAATGTTGACAACATGCTCAGAACGCAATGCTCATTCCAGAGATATTTACTCTATGGGTAGATCCACAGATCATGTACAGCCTAGTAATCCACGTATTATCTCTGGACTGTTTAAAGTCTCTGGCGTAAGTATCAGAGAAGCAACAGCGTGCAGTTGGCCACTGTGAGTGTGTGCCGTTCTCTCGCGTGTGATGGACGTGGGACATTATGGCGTCGGGATTAGCAACAGAGAGGGCGCGCTGCCAAAACTGAACTGTCACCGACGGAAGTAAGACGATACGGGTGTCTGCAGAAGACACGGACCTTGATAGAACACTGCCGATGCAACACACGTCCGCAATTCTCAGACATCGGAGGAACTCGATCTATGTACCATAACAAGCAAGTCTGAGGACATTGTAACGCTAGCGTATGACACATTGGTGATGATAAAAAGAAGATGAGAGAAATGTAGACTGGAGAACAGAAATACAATGTTATAGGTTCCACTGTAAGAACTCCCATATACTTGGACCAATGCAATACTTTTGAAACTTCTTGGCTGATTACGTCTACAACCGTGCGCCGCAAGCAGGAATCCGGAGCCCCGTCTTTTGGCGAGCAATGCTTTTGGGGACGGAGTTACCGGACCAGGGCTGCCGTCTCGAAATCAGGGCTTAGATTTTGCCATATCACACTCCTACCTTTACAGAAGCTCTCCTATGTACCTTGATGGACTAACACTCGTAAAAGATAGGGTTCCAGGAGTGCCAGAACAACAAGCTATGCCAGATTCCACAAAATACAATCAGTGGCATACAATTGACATAACTTCACAATTTTTCTGAGTTGAAGCTCCACCGAAAGTCTGTTTTAAAGCATCTGAATTGAAGTTCGTTTATTTAGAGGATTTTATCGTATGCTCGTTCCCTACATCAGAATGTTTCGAGAAATATACAAGGAAATTGCCGTAAGTGAATGAGCTTCATTTCACAATATAATAAACGAACTATTTTTGCACTTCCAACAAAAATTGTAGAGTATGTGTATTTTTCGATAATTGATAATGATTTTAATCAATTATACGGAACGGGAAATGTGAATATGAGCGCATTTTAGTAGTTACTTAGACAATACCAGGATTACTGAAGCATTTTTTTTCAAGGCGAAATTAATAACTCCTTATTACCAATCTTTTTCTACATCCCAACAGCTGCAAAGCCAAAAGGACACGCCTGAATGATTAGACTAGAAGACATGAGATACATGAAGACCAAAAGGACCAAATGAATTAGAGTTATGGCCAAAATTAAGGTACTTGTTTCTGCGATAAATGCTAATAAAATAATTTTCCTGCATTTCATGCAACGTTTATTCTTCAGGGTGTAAGGAACATTCTTCGCTAAATCATTGCAGATCAAAAGTTGAAATTTGCTACAGAATTTGTTAAGTACCGGTGCTATAATACAACTCTTGTGGTACAGAATTTTTCAGAGTGTATTACTGTCGAATTTATTTAAATTTTTGTGAAATAAAAATTGCTATGTGTTATCCACATAAATTTAAGAAATTGTTGTGAGTGTTCTAATAGTGATATTTAAAAAATGGTACACAGATTTTTATATCTGATATTAAGATTAACCTACTACGGTTTGAAAGTGACAACTACAGTAACATTTGAAAAAAATATTATTCGTGTGATAGTATGCCTTCTGAAAATACACGCTAATGCTCTAATGCTCTAATCAGATTATTAGCCAAATAATTGAAAAAAAATCAGAAATATAGTAAGTAACTTAATGACAACATGTTCAAAAGTTGGTTCAATTCTGTCCTAAACAGTAAAAGTTACAAAGTAGCTTATATGAACCGGTGTATTTTCTCGTACGTGTCCCCCCCCCCCCTCTAGCCCTTTCAGACCCGATACGCACAATTGTGTGGGAGCGGTTTACTTGCGTTGCAGCATCATATTATTCCGCCATGCGGTTGAGTCCAAAGCCACACGAGTGTGCAGGAATCGCTGTTTCGTATACAACTCGATTTATATCGATATCTCGTAACAGATGCTAGATATTGTGTCTTAATCTTTGGTAATTTTCAAGATGGCCGGTCGGAAGCATGTCTGTCGAGGTAAATGTTTATTGTGCTTCATTTATTGCGTTTTGACATTTGGAAAAATATGTTTGAGATTCCGAAAGGTGTACAGAAGTAAATAAAAATATGTCCGCCACAATTATTTCAATACTTTCATAGCTACAATGACTGTAACATCCCCACACACAATTGTGCGTGTTGGGACTATTTTACCGGAATATGGTCGTTTTCGGTCGAGGTTTGTGGTTGCGATTCGGAGCAGATAACAGAATATATAAGTCATTTTACTATTGTATTTACGCATTATTTTCACAGTTCGTTTGTTTGTTTCGTTTTAGGGTTTACTGACGAGGAAATTCTAGTCATGTTAGATGACTCGGAAGTGGAAGTCATCAGTAGTGATGACGAATTGTTAGATACAACTTGGACTCTTCCAACAATCAAACCTAGACTTGGAAAGCTCTGAATCTTCTGAAGAGGAGGAAAATTGTAACAATGCTTCTGCAACAATACTACCAGTTGCTCCAGAGGTTCAGGACAATTTTCCAGTCAACACAGTAGAAAGAATTCTAAAACAAAAGAGTGGAAACACATCGTCGTTTGTCCACTTGGAGAAAAAGACCATTCACCTCCAAAATTTTTGCGCACTCAGAGAGTGAGGTAGGGCAGGAAATTGAAACTCCAATGAGCTATTTCAGCGAGTGCTACCCAGAAGATTTTATTCAGTTAGCATCTGACTGCAGTAACAGTTACTACTTTTCGAAGAAAGGGAAGTTGCTTCATACAAATCCTCAAGAGATAAAAAAGCTGTATGGCATGCGTGTACTTATGGGATGCATTAGATATCCTCGTACACGTATGTACTGGCAGAAGTCATTGCGTATGCCAACTATTGCAGATTGTATGCCTAGAGACAGGTTCTTCACTCTCAGAACAGCACCGCATGTTGTGGACACGTGAATCAGAAACTAATAGATTGTGGAAAGTACACCCTGCAATTAATGTTGTACGCAGTGCTTGTTTGAGACTTCCATGGGCCTCTGAAAATGATTATTCCACTGATTAGCAAATGGTACCATTTACTGGACGCTGCACATTGTCTCAGTATGTTCCAAACAAACCGCGCCCTTTGGGAATTAAAAACTTAGTTTTGGCAACAACGAAAGGCTTAGTATTTGATTTTGAATTTTATCAAGGTAAATCAACTCCTCTGCCAGATGTTAGCCTTGGTCTTGGGCTATCTGTAATACTTCGCCCTGCTCAATCATTATCTCAAGGTGCACGACTATATTTTGACAGATATTTTACAGCTTTACCATTATTGCAACATTTACTTGACCTGGGGCTGGAAGGAACAGGAACCATAATGAAAAACAGAGTGAAACCAGTTCACCTGACAGAAGAAAAAAGACTGAAGAGAGGAGATAAGGAAGAATTCTGCAGGACGATGATAAAATAGTCATTGTCCAGTAGAAAGATTCAAAAGCTGTGACCCTTGCCTCTACTTGTACAGGATGTGAACCTGTAAGCAATGTAATGTTGAGAGATGGAGTAAACCAGAAAAGAAGTACATCTTAGTGCCATGTTCTGCAGTCGTAGTGAAGCACGACCTGTGTGTGGGAGGAGTGGAGCTCTGCGATCAAATGATGGAGACCTACAGGACTTTCTTGAAGACAAAAAAGTGGACTTAAAAAGTTTTGATTCATTTTCTTGATTTGGCTTGCATCAGTTCCTGGTTACAATACAAAGCTGAATGCGAAGCCAATAAAGTACAAAAGAAAAACACTTTAGATCTTCTTGGATTCCCACAAATGATTGAGGAAATGTTAATTTCGTCTTCTTCAGGGCAGGAATATGGACGTGAATCCGATGAAGAGCCACCAAATAAAATGTACAAACCAGCAAACACACCATGTGATGAGAAGCGGCTAAACGGATATCATCCCTGGCCAACTGTTGATGATTTGCCTCCAGCTCATTGCCTCAGGCAAAAAAATTGCAAGAAGAGAACGAGAACAAGATGTCTGATGTGTAATATTTATCTGTGTTTGTCAAAAGACAGTAACTGCTTTCGTGAATATCACTGCAAGAAATGACATAAATATGTAAGATAGTCCCAACCCACACAATCGTGTAGGTTCAAAATTTGTATCAAAATTAAAAAATAAAATTTTCTAAGCAATTGGTCTCCGATTCTATATTTTTTTTAGTTGCAATAATGCATTTATTTCAAAATTTTCATTTCAAGTTTGGGTGGGGGTTTGCAAGGGCTATCGTCCCGTCGAAGACCTGATTGTATGAAGATAATTTTTCAAAACTGATGGGACGAGCGTTCCTTTCGTAGAATACATTGACTCCCATGTGTTTTGTACTGGTATGTATGAGCCATTCACGGTCATATCAAATGACGACGAGGATAAAGTTTTCACGTTTCGTCACAATATTGGCGACGACTGCCACTTTCGTCCCAGTTCTTGGCGACAGTTTCAAAGTTTTTTGTCCCGTATCACTTGGAGACGAGGATAAGCATTTCCATCGGCTCCAGTGCCACTTTTCAAACATGTTCGTCATCAATTCCGATGTTTCACCCCAAGTTGTATCTTTAATGCACAATATACAACAGACACGGAGATGCATACGAGAACGGATTTTGGAGCAGCTGGCTGGCACGGATGTGCCCAGCCGCTCCCGGACAACACCACTGAAAGTGGGGTCGAATCCCTAAAACGTGGCCGGAACCCCCAGAAAGACGTTCAGTTCAGACAATACGCATCACATGGGAGTTTTTGAGGACGCTGGTTACGAATTCGAAGTCAAAAATTGTCTAAACAAAATGTCGGATCCATTATAGGATCGAGGTGCATGAAAACCCGTCATAATTTATTAATAATAGCATAAAAATATTTGTGTTTAACGTCACTTCGACAACGAGGTCATTAGGGACGGAGCACAAGTTCGGATTAGGAAAGGATGGGGAAGGAAATTGGCAGTAGCCTACCCTTTCAAAGGAACCCACAGAGGATTTAGAGATCAGTAATTACAACAACTAACACAGTGACAACGTGATTTCTTTATTAAACAAAAATAACGGATTATTCGTCGAAAATGTATTGGAATATAACACTTCTTCGATACCACAAAAATTGTCATAGGATAATATAATGGAACAAACTTTAAAGCTGGAGACTGAATATAACTAATAAACTTAGTAGTATAATGAACGATAGAAGTAATTGTCATGATAATAATAATAATAAGAGTATCTGTTGAAGACAATCGGCTTCAACATTCAAAAAGTAATCTGACTGATGTTGAAGATGATGTTCTGCTGCATACAGAACGGTGTGATTGGTTTTATACCCATTGATCCAAATCAGTATCGCTCTCGAAGTCCTCACAGTCAGAATCCACATCAGAATCTTCTATGGTTCGTCGTGGTGTGATTGGAATTGCAGTTGACAGTAATGTTTCTATCGACTCCTTCGAGAAACGTTTCATATGTTTTTGTCAGTTTCCTAATACTGGAAATATATGGATCGGAAGTTGCCTGGAACCGGTTGGAAACGTCTTCTATAGTTTTTACTCGTAAACACGCCCTGGAAAATCTTCGTGATATCTTTTAATATTTTTGTTCCTCGCTTCTTGTGCTTCTTCGGATTACTGACCAATTGGTAGCAATGCCCTGTAGTGGGCATATAATACCGTGGATACAGCTCAACGATCTTTCTCGCAGTTGCCAGTGTATAATTGTAGAAATTATCAGTATTGATTTCATGTCCACTCAAAATGACTTGTAAGATGACGTGAAACCGTTTATCAAATCATGTCCAATGATGTTATGAGAGCAGATGTATTCGAATTTTCAAAAAAGCGTAGAGGTCTATTTCCATCGTTGGTGCTTCCGTAGCCAGGTTTCGGACGATCGACAATAAGTCCCAATTTTGAGCTGGATCCCTTTTGAATGATCTTCTCCCGCGTTTGTACCATTTCTTTTCTTCGGCACAGCGTGCTCGCAATTTTTTAATCTCAAGCTTGTGTAACAAATGCAAACAGCATTCGAAAAACCTGATCCAAGCATGTAATGGTAGAGTCTAAACCTCAGATTCTGCTCGTTGACTTCCTTTTGTAAAACATCATCGATGTTATGAAATCTTTACTAGTACTTCCACATAAATAGCATCGTTGCGAAGAGTTTGTGGATGTGAGTGCGTTCCATATTTGACATTGATCACTGTGAACGCCATATTGTACGAAGCCGTGATTTCTTTTCCGTGGATTACATTTTCAAATGGATGAAGTGACATTATATGCTTTTCAATATGTTGTAACTCTCTGACCGCAGTTTCTGTCCTTTCGTGCAAAGTTTCGGTGGTCTACAAAATCGAAGAGACGAAGGTCTAGGTTTCTTCCAAATCGCGGCTGCTGCCTCCGATTGGGAATCCATAGAAATACGTTGTAAGAGTACCACCGACGTATATATATATATATATATATATATATATATATATATATATATATATATATATATATATATATATATATAAAATACGTTTGATCTGATACGCGCTCATCTTCAAATGTTTGTTTGTATTCACTTTGTTCAGAACTTCCGTCACAACCCCGTCTGCAAATGAATTGCATGTGACTAACATTCGCTTGATCCACACTACGAATGATATTCTCTTGGAATAATAAAATACGGTCGGTTGCATGATCCAATAAAGCTTGTAGGTAGACTTCAGCTATGTATTCTGTGGTGGGCATAGTATATTAGGTGAATAACTACGTTTTCTTTTTGCCAATTTCTTGTAGGAAGGATACAGCTTACAGTTATTCTCCTTACTTGTTATTCTCAGTCCCTGATGCCGACACTTTGTGAATTGGTATTCAACGTGATACGCCCGCTAAACCCGCTGGGCAGAACAGGTAATAGGATTGTGGAAAGGGCCAAAGGTTGGGGTCAGTTTCTCCTTCTAATTGTCATTTATTGTAATTTAATAACCTTTACAACCAAAGCGTTACATAGCCGAATCTTTAGCGAATGCAACTCTTTCACGGCTGAAGGCCAACACGAAAAATTAAAAATACAATTAAGATAGCAATAAAATAATTTAAAAACCAAAAAAGCAATACATGCAAAGTGCAACACAAATGGCTGAGGGCCACAATTAAATTTCAGAATTTTAGAATATATTACCATAGACCTTTAAAGGCAGAAGGGCAGAATGTTTAACAACAAGAAATCTTAAAATCAACAAGATAAAAATCCAATTAAAATAGCAATAAATAATTTAAAAAAGCAACATATGCAAGTGCAATACCAATGGCTGATGGCTACAATTAAACTTCAAAATTTTAAAATATCTTACTATAATCTTTTAAAGGCAGAAGGCCACAATGTTTAAGCTTGAAAGATAAACTAAAAAATTAATTTTGCAAAATTTTAAGAAAACAAAAGCAAATAACCATTTTTTTTCCATAGCGGACCCATTTGGTTGACAGCCATGGCACCCTTAGCACAGTGGTTCGTCGACGACATTCTACTCGTCATTGTGTTGCCCTTCATGGCAAGCCACCCTGGACTTACAATTCAACAAAATAATGCGCTCCCGCGCGCGTCGAGAATTTCTACTGGTTGTCTTCGTGCTTCCCCTTTAATGACCTTGCCTTATACATCTTTATTCCTGGTCTGTCTCATCACGGCGATCATCAGGAAAGTTGTGCATACCAAACCATACCTTTACCAGCAAGTTCGCCGGATCTCACCCCAACTGAGAACGTTGCATGGAGTTGAAATCTGGACCGACGCTGAAGATCAGGGGTGGGCAACTGGCGCAGCGTTGGCTGCCCGGGCTGGGAAGATAGGCAGTGGTTCACTGTTCGCAATCCGGTAGCGGCAGAGTTAGAGGGACAGTTCTGATTGACGCAGTCTGGGCGCCACATGCATGCATGTCTGAAGAAACATTGCATCATAAATTGGAATAACACAGGCCCTGCAGTATCGTACAGCTAAACGTCGAGCATTGTGGAGGCTGGTTGCGCAAAATCAAGTGAAATCAGCGGAAGGAATCACTCTTGAATTCGAAAGTGCTACCAGAAGATCAGTTGACACAATGACTATGCCTAGCGAGATCAAAAGAAGGGGAAACACAAGTCGAGCATCTCTTCATAAATGTCCGCAGCTCGTGGTCGTGCGGTAGTGTTCTTGCTTCCCACGCCCGGGTTCCCGGGTTCGATTCCCGGCGGGGTCAGGGATTTTCTCTGCCTGACTGGGTGTTGTGTGATGTTCTTAGGTTAGTTAGGTTTAAGTAGTTCTAAGTTCTAGGGGACTGATGACCATAGATGTTAAGTCCCATAGTGCTTAGAGCCATTTGAACCATTTTTGAATCTCTTCATAAACCATACGGTTCTATAGTCTGTGCTAAGAGACTTTGAGGCGGTGTAAACAGTAATCCCACTAGGTAGAGGATGACTGGAAAGGAGAGATCTGGAGTGATAAATCACGCTATACCCTGTGGCAACGCGTTGGAAGGGTTTGGGTTTGATGAAAGCCTGGAGAATGTCAGTAATGCCAAGAGTAAAGTACGGAGGAGGTGTTGTTACCATATGGGGATGTTTTCGTGGTTATTGCACTTAAGGAAACACTAAGTGCAGAAGGGTATAAACATATTTTACAGCATTGTGTACTGCGTACAGTTAGAAGAATAATTCGAATACGATGATTGCAGAGATCAGCATGGCAATGCGAATATAATAACATAAAGTAAATCTGTGAGGCACTGGTTTGTGGACAATTACATTCCAGAAATTGACCGTCCTGCCCAGAGTACAGACCTGTAACACTTGTGGGACGAGTTGAGACGTCGACTTAGCTCCGGCTCCTCCTTCCAACATCACTATGTCGCCGTTGTGGCTCTTTAAGAAAAGTAGGCAGCCATTCCTCCAAAGACAATCAGACACTTGATTGAAAGTGTCCCTAGAGCATGGTTCAAATGGCTTTGAGCACTATGGGACTTAACATCTGAGGTCATCAGTCCCCTAGAACTTAGAACTACTTAAACCTAACTAACCTAAGGACATCACACACATTCATGTCCGAAGCAGGATTCGAACATGCGACCGTAGCATTCACGCGGTTCCGGACTGAGCGCCTAGAACCGCTCGGCCACCGCGGCCGGCTAACATGTAGGGGAAGCGTGGACACAGCCCATATTAATGTCCACTTATAGGTGTCTGGATACTTTTGATCAGGCGGTATGTATTTATCACAGCGTATCGCATTCTCCACTTGAGCTACTTAACCTAATGGTATTTTCAGATATTGAATTAAGTCATTCATAGTTCGTGCTGTGCGTTTTGTTCTCCACTACAGCTGCATATGTCTTTTCTTATAATAGTCGATGCGATTTCTTCCCATTATATGACTGATCATAGTAGTTATAATTCGGACTATTTTTTACCAACGTAGTATAACCAGTCTCGCATTTCCGTCAGTGTTAGGGAAATATTTGTGTAATTCTTTCTTTCACGATAATTTTTGACTAGCATTATTCGAAATGTTTAGCTAAAAATTTTAGTTGAAAGGAAATAAGTTGCAAGTTGCACTTTGTTTTTGTGTCTGTATGCAAGTCACCATCACTTTAGCTCATTAATGTTCCTATTACTATTCCAGTTTCTGTTCCGATTCCTGTTCTGTGATAGCTGTTATTACTTTTGTTGCGATTGCTAATATTGTGTATAGTGGAGAGTGAAGTACTGAAAATATATAAAGTTACTTTAAAAAGTGTACTCATCATTTTACAAAAGTGTTAATTGCGCCAAATCGTCCAAAGATCTAGTTCCAGAGACTTGAATTTATTTAAAGAGAGAGAAGGATAGATTCTTTACTGATTAGAACTGAAGATTTTGGTTCTTGACGTAAAATGCAACAATCATGTGAAAAGTAAGAGGTGATATTAACTTTTTTTTTTTTTACATCTACATCTACGTGATTACTTTGCTAATCACAATAAAGGGCCTCGCAGAGGGTTCAATGAACCACCTTCAAGCTGTCTCTCTACCGTTCCACTCTCGAAAGGCGCGCGGGAAAAATGAGCACTTAAATTTTTCTGTGCGAGCCCTGAATTCTCTTATTTTATCGTGATGATCATTTCCCCCTATGTAGGTGGGTGCCAACAGAATGTTTTCGCAATTGGAGGAGAAAACTGGTGATTGAAATTTCATGAGGAGATCCCGTCGCAACGAAAAACGCCTTTGTTTTAATGACTGCCACTCTAATTCACGTATCATGTCTGTGACACTATCTCTCCTATTTCGCGATAATACAAAATGAGCTGCCCTTCTTTGTACTTTTTCGATGTCATCTGTCAGTTCCACCTGATGCGGATCCCACACCACACAGCAATACTCCAGAATAGGGCGGACAAGCGTCTCTTTAGTAGACCTGTTGCACCTTCTAAGTGTTCTGCGAATGAATCGCAGTCTTTGGTTTGCTCTACCCACAGTATTCTCTATGTGAACGTTCCAATTCAGGTTATTTGTAATTGTAATCCCTAAGTATTTAGTTGAATTTACAGCCTTCAGATTTGTGTGACTTACCGCGTAATCCAAATTTAGCTGATTTCTTTTAGTACTCATGTGAATAACTTCACACTTTTCCTTATTCAGGGTCAATTGCCACTTATCGCACCATACAGATATCTTAACTAAATCACTTTGCAAGTCGTTTTGATCATCTGATGACTTTACATGCCGGTAAATGAGAGCATCATCTACAAACAATCTAAGACGGATACTCAGATTGCCTCCTATGTCGTTAATATAGATCAGAAACAATAGAGTGAATATTTGCAAAAATTAACTGTCTTGACATCGACATTCAAGTACTAGTATAAAATTTCAACAATTCAGACCGTTAGAATCTCTGGTAGAAAGTAAACTCTGAGTTAGCTGGAACATTCTGAGAACTTGTTAATGAATATTTATTGTCCTATCTAAAGAAAAAAATAGGAAAGTCAATATACTTTGCAAACCTACAATTAAAAATCAGAATCAACAGTGCAGGCCACATACTTAAGTCGACGCAGCCTGTTCTGTAGCATGTGTTAATAAACAGTTCGTTAGTATCTCACGCAGAGACGATAAACTATTTAAATTGAATTTACACGAGCTCTGTCTTCATGAAGCGAGGTGTTAGTTCTTAATTCGTGTTTATATAAGTGACCAGAGTATAATGACTGAACTGAAACTTCGGCGCCATGTTAGTCAATACGAGATACCGTACTCCGGCAACACTACGACTATGCCATAGCCAAAGAGAGTCACATATTAAAATATCTATAGTCAAGATAAGACCTCGATAACACAGCACCAGCTTCAGTGGTAAATTCTCATAATCAAAATAGTCTGTGTTATTTATGTATCAAAACATCGCCATTTATATAAAGTCTCAGTCGCCATGTTGTTTATGTGCGTCATATGTTCAAGAAGTCGCTGGTGAAGCTGTCGGCTAGTATCGCAATTTCGTCTCTATCCAAGTATCCCATAAATTCTTCTATGAACAAGGCTGCAAGTCAGCGTTTATTTTAACAGACGTAAGTCCCTTACTGAGAAATATGCGAGATTTTTCTGCTAGAAGGGTGCTGTGCACCATGCGTCGAAGAGCATCCTAGCGAGAATCGTGGTTGCCATAAAATCTTTTGTTCTGCTTGATGCTCATATCTGGCAGCTTAGCGGCTTTGTGGCGAGTAAACAGGAGAAGAATGGCAACGTTGCTGGCTATCACCGCGAAATGAATGCCGCGTGGACGTAAGCCTCCCGCTACTGTTCACGGAAAACGTGCAATGCGACAATGACAGAGGAGACACCACAGGCGGTCTCTCGCTCGCTCATATCCACGCACTGAAGCTGACTCACTTCCTTCTAACCGTTTTAAACACGCTTATAGTTCAAGATTACAAATAAATGATGCAGTAAACCATTTGGGTTGAATCGAAAACTACAAAGAGTTATTACAAATCACCTGACGATTTACCTTATCCTCGCAGTCTTAAAGCGGAAATTGTAGCTTAGATACGAAAATAAAAGAATGGTGACAGTTCCGCAGTGGGTTTCATAAAATCCCTTACCAATCCTGCAGAAATGCGAGATGGTGTCAACATTACAGTTAATAGGCTATGTCTTTTCAGTTTTCTAGCAGCACTGTTATTGGTTTGCTTACCTCGTCTTCTGAAGTTGTCACGTATGTTTCGTCTCGATTGCCTTCTTCTCTATGCAGGCGCAGGCTTCGACGTGCAAATAACAAAACTGAAGTGACAGTGCCGGAGAAAATCCATTGCTACAATATGAAGGTATCATAACATTGGATTCCGCTTGATTTATATTCATTAATGTTGGGCGGCAATCAACAAACGCAAGTAAGTGCCTCGTTATGTTCATTCATTAACTCTAATTCCGCGGAAGTTAATTACGTTCACAGCATCGCAACAGGACACAAGCTAACGATTCACAGTATTAAGCGATGTTCAAAACTTCACAGGGCCTTTCAGCAAGGCACTGTTCAATATGGCAAATGATTGTCGTTAACTCGTTACACTATACCGTCCAAAGCGCGTGTTGCATTGTTCGTACACGATATAAAACTTCTAGTGTGTTGTTTCACACAAACGTTTTCCGAGGCACTGTTAACTGCGACAAATAATTGCCGGGATCGTATTCCATTCGACCGCCCCGACGCGTGTTGCCTCTTTCGTACCCGATAGAAGATTCGTAGAGAGTTACAGTAGCAGGGCGCGATTCTGATTGCTTTGTCGTCTTCCACCAACAACGACTGAGTTAAAGTGGTCTTCTCATTTACGTTTTTTACTTTAATTGATGACATTATGAAATTGTTATTAACCTTCTATCAGTGCAACTAATGTTGACGATGTGACTGGAGGAGCAAGCAGTGTTCAAATAATAAATACAAACATCGCACCAGGCTCAGTATGTGACTCCCGGCTGTCTGTATGGTGATCCAGCATGATCAGTCACCGCTAGCAGACGCGTTCTCGTGCCCTGAAACCATCTGCTGCTCAAGTCAGTGCAGAGTACTCTCTCTCTACCTTGCTGCTGCTGAATGTTCTTCTCTAATTGATAAGAAATAGGAGTACAATGAAAATGTAATGGGGTGGAGGAGATTAGTGTTTAACGTCCCATCGACAACGAGGTCATTAGAGGCGGAGCACAAGCTCGGGTTAGGGAAGGATGGGGAAGGAAATCGCCCGTGCCAAGGAACCATCCCGGCATTTGCCTGAAGCGATATAGGGAAATCACGGAAAACCTAAATCAGGATGGCCGGACTCGGGATTGAACTGTCGTCCTTCCGAATGCGAGTCCAGTGTGCTAACCACTGCGCCACCTCGCTCGGTCTGTAATGGGGTGGAAAATGTGGCAGTAACGCCATAATATTTTAAAGGTTTTACACCATCATTAGAGTTTTTCGATGTGGGCCCAATGGATAACACAAAGTAGACCTATTCGGTTGTTCTATTTACGTCAACCCCTTCGAAGCAGGTCTTGTATAATGTTATCGATAGCTGCGGTATCGTGTCTTTTCGATTATGATAGATCGGCCTCACATGTGTCGGTTTATCCTGTCAGTCTAAAACGTTTCGAGAGTGGGTTGACAGAAAACAGAGAAGAGTTAAGATGGTGTTGTAGGTGTTCTACGTGATCAACCTCCACTAGAGTGCAACGCACAAGGCACTCATACAACCCGGAGAAACCGTCAGAAAAGTCCTACTTTGGAATGATGTCCAGGTCGCTCATCAAATTCGCGTATTCTTCATATTCGTCGCTCTCAGCGAATCATCAGAGACCCATTGTGCTATTTGTTGTTTTGTGGTAGGTTTCTATTGATAACACCACGTCTCGTCATCCTTGGCGTCCAGTTCATCGCTCCATTGCAATCTGAGACTCAACAAAGTTGGCACACTATGTCCGCAAGTCCATTATTAAACACCGTCTGCTCACAGTTGACTGGTCGAATGGATATTTGTTGTTTACAGCTGATAGTTTAAGTTGCCACCGTAGTTATTGCACTGGCGCCGCTGATACGCCAAGAATAAAATCAATCTCGGTAGTTTTCGGACGGACGGTGTAGATAGTTCTGGTTGGCCATGTAAGATCACGCGACCGTGCATTTTGGAAAATGTGACTTGTATCACCTCCGACATGGGATGAAGTAATGTTGCAGTGCGTAGACTTTGAAATCATACAAAAAAGAGTTTAATTCCGGACTCTGATATATCTCAATGTCTGTGAGAGTTTTCGGATCCCCACACCCGGACACCCTGTTGATTCCTTTCCCCAGTGTTGTGAAGTATATCGCTTTATCTCGTATTAATTAACGGCTCATCGTCCACGGTAAAAACTTCTCAGAAAACGCTTGCCTCTTTACAGAATTATCGGCTTGGTCTATAGGTGCAGTTTTTAAGTGTTAAACTACAATTTTTCTTTTCGTATGATCTTCCTCAATATTGATGTTGAAATCTCTGACACTTATCCTTCGGGAGTGTCCTTTACCTTGATAACACTGTCCCTTGGATCCCCCTTTCGGACTAATATCCCACGAGAAACAAGACGTAGAAGTTGAAGTCTAAATTGCCATTTACACACAGCAACATTCTTGAAATTTCCTAGCAAATTAAAATAATGTCCTGGACGGGGTTTCGAAACTTCTCAAACGGCAGCGTAGCGTCATCTTCTTATATGGCCACCCAGGACTGTATACACCGACAATCATTAAAATAAAGGCGTTTTTCGTTGCGACGGGATCTTCTCATGAAATTTCAATCACCAGTTTTCTCCTCCGATTGCGAAAACATTCTATTGGCACCCACCTACATAGGGAGAATAGGGAGAAATGATCATCACGATAAAATAAGAGAAATCAGGGCTCGCACCGAAAAATTTAAGTGCTCGTTTTCCCCGCGTGCCGTTAGATAGTGGAACGGTAGAGAGACAGCATGAAGGTGGTTCATCGAACCCTCTGCCAGGCACTTTATTGCGAATAGCATAGTAATCACGTAGATGTAGATATTGTTTTTGCAGTATGTTTCTCTTACTTTCCAAACAGGGCAGAAGTTTTCCTGCATACGTCACTTGACTCCTGAAAGCAAAATAACTCATTACTAAGATTACTAATATCAGTGCAAACTATTTCCAACGACATTAAAAATGCTGTAAAACGATGTTTTCGACTGTTGCTCGTTTTCAAGGCCATGACACTGGCGCAGTATTTAAGAGAAATGAGGTTCCATGACCATTCTGTGTTGTGAGCACAAGCAGATTCTTCTGTGACTCAGAGAATTGTATTATCAACGGAGGACCTCTTTATATTACTATTAGTCTGATCTACACGCAGGTCTGAAAACGAATGTGGCGCACTGGTTGTGAATGAAAACCGTTGAAACGTGGTACAATCAGTGAACACTCTGTAAATCTAAAGTAGAAATTGAGAAAAATCTTAATTCTTGATAGCGAACAGGCGTTGTACAGTATGAGTATAAGAATATTACAAGGTGTCAACATAAGAGGAATTTATCTGTTTTTGTTCAAAGCCTGGATAGGAACCATATAATCGCATCATCAGATATGGCACAATTTTAGGAGGTGGTTACTGTGCTATTGTCCAAAGCCACACCAAAAGTGTTCAAATGTGTGTGATTTCCTAAGGGACCAAACTGCTTAGGTCATCGGTCCCTAGACTTACACACTACTTAAAGTAACTTATGCTAAGAACAATACACACATCCATGCCCGAGGGACGACTCGGATGTCCGGCGGGAGGGGAAAGCCACACCAAAGTCGGCAACGCACCTCAAATTCAAAGACATTAGCGATGTCGTACAGCAATCTGCAACGCCGAATGGGAGAGGCTGAAGAAGACATGCCCTCTCTCTCAGGAAACCAGAGCGCTCACATGGACGTCAATATAGAAATGAGCATCTAAGTGCTCTGCCCCAATTCGTTACTCAGCTGAAGTACTTAACATCATTGGATAGGACTAAAGAGTTATTCAAGTCTCAGACGGAAATGTACATATGTCAACGTTGAACACTGTAGTTCAAGGGAAGAGTTTGTTAATATATGCATCAAGCCATGCTTAAAATCAGCGACATTTGTGGCAAAGGAATGTGTCAAGTTAAGTAAATCTTTTTATCGTTCTTGTAATAAAGTGAACTAATAGTTCATATATTGTACTTCAGATGGGCCATCTCTCGGAGCAATCAAAGAACCCACAATTGTAGTCTTGTCTGGTCATAACAGTTACCTTTCAAAATGTTTCAGACCTGTTATTGGCAGACTGAAGTGGAACACGAAATGAGGAAGAAAGTAAGATAAGGGTTTCACGCCCCGTCGACGACGAGATCGTCAGAGGTCAGAGCACAAACTCGAATTGTGGAAGAATGGAGATGGGAATATTTTAAAGGCACCACCCAGACATTCAGCTTAAGAGATTTAGGGAAATTACGGAGAATCGAACTGTGGATGGCCGGAACAGTATATGCACTACTGTACTCTCAAATACGATTCCAGTAGCCTAACCCTTCGGTTATGAAATGAGACCGTAGATCGTAATGCAGACAGTATCTCGAGTCAGAAGGAGAGTAGCCAGTAGTTGCTGAAACAACAAGCATAACTCCTACACAGATGACACAAAAGATTGTGACTACCTTATTAGAACGTTGTCCACTTCTGGAACACAATACAACAGCGATTTTGCTTGCCATGGTTTCGGCGCCCGCAGCTCGTGGTCGTGTGGTAGCGTTCTCGCTTCCAACGCCCGGGTTCCTGGGTTCGATTCCCGGCGGGGTCAGGGATTTTCTCTGCCTCGTGATGGCTGGGTGTTGTGTGATGTCCTTAGGTTAGTTAGGTTTAAGTAGTTCTAAGTTCTAGGGGACTGATGACCATAGATGTTAAGTCCCATAGTGCTCAGAGCCATTTGAACCATGGTTTCGGCAAGTCCTTGGTAAGATTCCGGAAGTATGTGACCAGATATCAATCCACAGGTCACACAATTTTGGTAAATTACAGACTAATAGTTTGAAGGCGATAGTGTCCTCGTGAGATCAGATCAGGTGAATTTGCTGCCGAAGACATCACCGTTAGTTAACTATTGTGCCTCTCAAACCACTGTAGTACAATCACACCCATAGTTATCCTGCTGGAAGAAGTGGAGAGAAGGAGAGAGTAGTGTTTAACGTCTCATCGTCAACGAGGTCATTAGAGACGGAGCACAAGCTCGGATTAGGGAAGGAAATCGGCCGTGCCCTTTCAAAGAAACCATCCCGGCATTTGCCTGAAGTGATCTAGAGAAATCATGGAAAACCTAAATCACGATGGCCGGACGCGGAATTGAACCGTCGTCCTCCCGTATGTGAGTCCAGTGTGCTAACCACTGCGCCATCTCGCTCGGTCTGCTGGAAGAAGTCATCGCCATCGCGAAAGTTATCAACCATGACAGAATCTAGATGGTCCGTAATAATATTCACGGAGTCCACAGCTGCCACGGTGTCTTCGATTACTTAAATCCCACGCAAGCTCTGTTGAATTACCCTAACAACATAATTTTATTCTGTTGTTAGTAAATAGTGCAGATGGTTACTGTGTTATAAGACCAGGTTGTTAGTTGTTTCCGATGAGGTGGTCTGCAAATGTCGTTGAGCCGTGGCCAGTGTTATTTTGTTCATGTATCGTTGAGATCTATTGTGGTTGAGCTAAGCTATCTTTGCTTTTCGCGTGTCTTATCTTGCGGGTTGGCGGGCGAACCGTGCTGGTTGTTAGCCTTCGGCGGGTAGCCCTCGTGATCTCGTGACATTCGCTGGGAGACGAGTGTCAATGGCTGCCGAACAAGCGTGATGACCGTTACATGTTGTGGTGTGAAATTAGTCGGGCGTTTGGCGACATGTGCAGCTTGGAGATACAAGTTCTGTGACTTCGCTGGGAACAAAATTTGAAGCGAATCGGTGAAGCTGTGCAACCCGCTGCTTCTTATTGTGTACGTGATATGAGTAAGTGGTCGTAATTGTGTTTTGTTGACCGACGCACTCAGAGGCATTTGAGTTTTATTATTATGGTGAGACTTTCGTAGTCGAACTTAAAGGTGGTGTGGAACAGTTGAGTTGGCCTAGTTAATTGGTGGCCGTTATTTGAAAGCTTTCTCAGAAGTTTTACTAGCACTCTGTGTTTCTTGTAATGAAATGATTTTGTGTTTGCGGTTTCGAAGCCTGCACTCTATTAATACAGTTTTCCATGTGTAAAATGCTTGTCAAAGGTGTGAATTTTTCAGTAGTGTAACGTGTTCCTTTACACGCTTACCCATATATCGAGTCAAGGTTCTGCCTAGTGTTTCTATGTTTAAGAGTTATTGGAATGTCTTTGTGATTCGCGCTAAAACCTTTGATTGTGCCAACGCCTTGGCGGGGAAGGAAATGTCATCCGAAGTCTAGGGCTGGCAGTGTTTAAGAACCTGGCCACTACCGGGAGTTGTTCACATACCGCCTTCCAAAGTTTAGTATTTATCTTCCTTCCGCTAAGACGGGTTAAGCCGGTAGATATATAACTATATATTGTATGTAACCCGTTCTTATACGAAACTGTTTCCTTAAATGTTAGCGAATGGCAACTGGATACACTTTAAATTGCATAGCATCTGCTGAGTTCCATGCGCAGCTCTTTCTAGTAGTCTTTCATTAACACGCCCGAGCACTTGATCATTTATTTTAAAGATCAGTGTTTCTGCTGTAGTTTTTTTATGTAAGTGGTTCTATCATGTTATGTAATTGGATCTTATATTGGCACTAGTGTTGAGTGTCATTAAGTCACCCTTTATTGGTACTGTTTCCATTATATGTATTTTGAGGGAAATCCTATTTGGGAGTTTGAATTTCTGAAGTTTGTCAGTAATACTGTTTTCTTAATAAGGGAAAATAAAGGGGGGGGGGGGTATTAGTGCCCAGCAACGTAGGTTTGTAATTGACCTTTCAACAAGTGCTTCTTTAACAGATTGAAATAGTAAATTTATAAGGGTATTTTAGTGAAGAATATTTTAAGTGTGGCCATCTTAATGTAGTAACTAGTTTAATGAAGTGGCTATGTGAAGTAATTGATAATTGCTATGCTTAAGGTTTCTATAAATGCCTGGGACATTAAGTTTTTTTGAGTGCTGAGTACGTTGGGTTTCTAACTGTATTTGCAAAGCTTTATCTAGTGGCTCGTCCACAATTTGTAATTGTCAAATTGTTTAAAAGGCTTAATGTCAATAAACTGTCTTAATTATAAATTGTGACTACCATCCCGCTTCCTCTTTTATGATATCTATGATATGGTGGGTAAGTGTGGTACGAATAAGGGAATCCACGTACCAGTCGCATAAAAACTAAAATTCAGATCTTAAAACACAATGTACCACGTGCATCCTTATAAACAATGAAAGAGAATTATCACATCGAAAAAGTTGTCATACAGTGCAAAAATTTCATCATTGACCAAAGATCACTCTGCAACAAAACATTACTGAACACACACACACACACACACACACACACACACACACACACACACACACACACATAACCGAACAAATCCAAACTCCGTCGGCTCCAATCAAAACAAAACAGTAAAACACACGAATGTCAACAGCGTACCTGAAACGTATACGTGCAATGAAAGGTGCTTGTAAGTCATAGCAACGAACTGTAACATCCAGAATTTGCAATGAGCACGAGAATACGTAAATATACACCGTTATAAATTCACAACAGCAAACCTCCCCAAACAGTTTTCCAAAAGAAAAGCTCATGGAATTTTCCAGTGTCGACAGGTCACTTTAAACGTAAAATAGTGGCAATAATAATACATTTATCAGGCAAGTAATTCAAGTACAGCTCAGGGCAGGACAACAGTGGCAATGGTAAGCATCAAAAGGGGCACATGCCACCTTTTCTCATCGGAATAGATAGTGTAGAGGTTATGTACTCAGCAAAATATCAGTTTAGACTTTACCCTAACAGCCCTCTGTTGCAGACGAAATATTTTATTCATGTAGACTTGTGGATGACTTCTCTTGGCGACCACACGATGTCTGTACGTATGTGACGTTCACAACAAAAATGTGCGGCGTCCTCAGCTACATAAAATTTGTTTGTATGTATTTAAAAATAATAAGATAAAAAACCCACTGAAACTGCCACAACTATTGTGAAACATTGTTTGGGAATGAAACAAAACAAAAATTGTGTACTGTCATTGGTTGGGCCCTTTTTGATTCTTTGTTATTTTCCGCAAGCACGGGAAGAGAACTTGAAATTCCGTTACGGTAATGGTTATAATGTTTTGGCTCATCGGTGTTTGTAATCGATGACCCTTTCAAGCACAGTAGGAAGACTCGAGGAATTTGAGCGCAAGTAAAATTTCTAAATTAATTCATTATTTTCCCTAATTAGAGCAGGAACATTGTTCTGACTTTGATGCCCTTTATATTGTACCTTACATGTGAGTGATAGCAGATAAATCAGATGAATGATATCTTCGTACTCGTATGGAAAGAAATCCCGGTCTTATGCCCAGTTGCAATGTCTTCAAATGTACAGCACGTGGCAAAATAAAGAGAGCAAAAAGTGAGCTGTGCGCCAAGCTGCCAGTGAGCTAAATTCTCTAGCGGCAGAGCCACGTCCATAACTCCACAGGGATTTTGGTCTTTACAAACATGCGATTTTCAGCCTTGGCGTTGTCTTATTTGATAATAACGTTTGCGATGAACTTGAGTAACGTATGATGTAGATCCAGTGAATGAGGCAAACTCCCACATTCGTATAAGACAATGTGCTCTCTGTGAAGTTGCGTAAGTTATTTTGTTTTCTCGCGATTCGTGAGTTTTGAGATCTACGAGGTGCCCGATTATGTAAGTGCCTAAAAATAAGAACGAGCAAAGTCGACGTACTAGATAACGACTGCGAAGCATGTAGTACTTGAAAAACTGTATCTGTGGTCCGTCACTTTACTGGCATCAGTGCATTTGGATGTACTGCATTTTCTATCTGCTTTATGCTCTCCTTGTCTCACTTTACGGTGGTATTTTAGAAAAAAGAAACAAATATCGTCATGCTCTCCACTGAAATTGTAACTTTTCTTCTGACAATGTTACACGTTTTTATTTTTTCAGATAATAATTTTTAATTCGACGAAAATTTCTTGAAGTCATTATTTCAGATTAGTAAATAGAAAACTCAAAGCAGTCAATAATGGTTGTGGGGGACTAGTTTGGAGAGCAGTTCGTATACTTCTGCTCCACAATGTTCCACGGTAAACGGGTTCATTGTCTTGATACAAGGACGACTTTTCATGCACTGATCTTCGTCGTTTCTAGTGTAACTTTCTTTAAAGATAGTGTAATAACGTTAGATAATAAGAACTGTTCAGTGATTCACCATTTTAGAACAATAATCATGACAACTCCTGAGATATCTCCCCCTTTTGCCCCCCCCCCCCCCTCCCCTTCACATAAAAAAATTGTAGTTGCTTTTTCCACTGAGAAACCGTTTTCACTTTATTCTATGCACTTTCATCTTCGTAGCGCAGCAGTAGCGTTACCGACTACCACGCAAGGGGGCCCGTTTTCGGTTCCCGGCGGGGGTCTGGGTGTTGTGTGTCCATAATCATTTTCATCATTGACACGCAGATCGCCGAAGTGGCGTCAACTAAAAAGACTTACAATACGGCGGCCGAACCCCGAAGGGGATTTCCAGGCCAATAAATACCATACGATCATTTCATTTTCAACTTCGTCAACCCACTGTTACATAGCAGTTTTGTCTCCAAATTCATAATACGTCTAGCTGTACATCGGCGTGAGAAGTCCTTTGGAATAGGCTTCGGTTTGTCTAAATTCGATTCTGAAATATCATACCTCGAGAGTTTTCGGTGTGGGGCTAACCTACTAGACAATCTTCATTCACAGAATTCATTCATATGAGATGGCTACCGCCTCAACAATGTCATGAATTTTAATGTGAAAATTTTCGATAAAAATTCCATAAATATCACCCACTGTTTCTTCAGGAGAATCTCTTTACACGTCTAGCTGCAGCATTCTTTTAACCTCGTTAAAAATTATTCTAGTAATAAACGTCTTTGAATTGTGATACAAACAAGGGGCGGCCATGATGTTCGGATCAAGGATATACTTCAGATTTTGTACACTTTCGGTAGTCCATTGGGACAACATAATTTGCATGTAGTAAGGCGTACTACTTAGGCGATTTCAAGAAAATCGCAAGAGAAGTTGTACGGGTCAGTAGTGCGACCCTGAACAAATGACAGTTGTGTAGTTAACGTTCAAGCTCAATAATCAGTGGATTACTGGGCCGAACACTGCCCATGTTTTTTTCCCAATACTAGTTATATTGTTTCCTATATATTACACTTAAAGGTAACGTGATGAAAATATTTGCTGGAGCTTTGCTAAATTTTATTATCACAACAAATATTATATTTACAACTATCGATAAGTAAACAAGCAAATGCATAAAGTTTTCCTGAAAACGTATGCCTGTCGTGATCTCCAAACTCCATTATATCTGTCAGCGGATGAGACAGCAAGAACTGCTTTCCACCTGTATGCTTTCACAAACGTACACCTGTTTCGGGGATGAGGGACAGGCTTGGAAAGACCAAGTCAAACATCTATAAATAAAGGTGTAAATAACTTTATTCGATAATAGAATGAGTAACAGTAGGCTATAATATGAGGGTAAGTATGACTATCATCAGATGTGCTTTGTACATTACAATTTGCAGGACGATATTTTCCGTACACACATGGAAAATATAAACTGAAACGGCATCTACTGTATCAAATGAATCCACTTTCCATATATACACAAGGAATCTTCAGAGTCTCTTAGGAAAAAAAAGAGCTCACTGACATTATGAAAAATTTCTATCGCTTCTAACAGTTTGGATGCAATCCATACGTAACCTAACATTTTCATAAATATTGCTGCCAAAAGTTGGCGATATACGATTGAATGTATTTTAATAGCATTTTCAGAAGCAATTTCTTGTTCGTTGTCAATCTAATATGAAGAACTTAGAAGTGCTTGTAAAAGTTTTTAACTTACCTTGTAAATAAAAGTCGCATAACATTTGTTGTAATAATAAAAATTAGTAAACAGTCAAATAACATTGGAAATGTGATAAAAGTTTGTGCAAATACACATGTATCTTCATCATCATCATATTACCTTTCAAGTGTAATGTGTATGAAATAATATGACTAGTGTTGAGGGGGGGGGGGGGTAGAAAGAAATCCCATTAGCCAGTTTAGATCCTAAGATCCACTAATTACGGAGCTCAAACACTAACCACGTGACCGCAACCCTCTTGTGCTCAGGGTTGCAACACACCGGTCCATCACTGATGCGTAAAACGTCTCTTGCGATTTTCTCGAAATTGCCTAAGCAGTATGCCTTACTACTTGCACATCATGTTGTCCTAATGGGCTACTAAACATGTGCAATGTTTGAAGTAACTATGATTCGAACGTCGTGACCTCCCCTTATAAGCGAGAAGGCACAATGCTAATCCCGCGTATTCGGAGAAAAAAAACAAGAGGACGGTGTCGAATTCCTGCACATCTGTCGTGGTTTAGGCGTTCCATTCTTCCACTGAATTACTGTTGACATTGTCAACTGCTTCCTGTAATGTTACGAGTATTTAGGCGAGCTAACTGACCGCCCACTACTGGTACGAGGTGAGATGGATTTGTTGCACAGCTGAAGCCTCGCGGGACCAGGTGTCAGGACACTCTGCGGCAATTCCGGCTTCGGGCTAGGTGACTGGTATGAGTGCGTCCAGATGCAAAGACTAGCTGCATCGCCGGAAAGGGGGAAAATCCCGAAGCTAGGAATTTGGACGGCTGTTACTCGCAGGGCCTTTGTGCAGGAGATGAGCCAAGAAATGGCGGAATGTCAGAGAATCTTAAAGATAGCTAATTGACAGTTATTTGAGATTCGACTATAAATTATAGTATTAGTACAAATCTGAGCATATCTGCGAACTAAAAAATAAGAGGTACATCAAATGACACCACTATATTTCAATATATTTTAAACTACAGATGCTAATATTTCACAGTGAACAAACATTTTCATAACGAACCTCTGAATTAACAACTTTTAATTGCTTCATGCGATTTCAACAAACGATACCACAAATGACAGAATAGCATGATACGAGGTGTGGCTAGAAAAAAACCGGACTAGTACTGGTGAAACAATAAAACGAATGCAATAAGGCTGAAAGTCGCGTGGCCTGTCACGTGACTCTCGCTCCGCCTACTGCTCGAGTTTCATCTGCCTCCTGCACTCAGTCTGCCCGTGGCGTCTGTTTTAAGTAGTTGACGTTTTGTCTGTGCGTCGGAAAATATTGAGTGTACAGAAAGAACAACGTGTTAACATCAAATTTTGTTTCAAACTAGGAAAATCTGCAAGTGATACGTTTGTAATGTTACAACAAGTGTACGGCGATGATTATTTATCGCGAGCACAAGTGTTTGAGTGGTTTAAACGATTTAAAGATGGCCGCGAAGACACCAGTGATGACACTCGCACTGGCAGACCATTGTCAGCAAAAACTGATGCAAACATTGAAAAAATCGGTAAACTTGTTCGACAGGTTTCCTTGTCAACTCCTGTTAACTCAGACACTGCTCTGATTGTTAAACGGCGATCTTGTCGAACAAGTTTACCGATTTTTTCAATGTTTGCATCAGTTTTTGCTGACAATGGTCTGCCAGTGCGAGTGTCATCACTGGTGTCTTCGCGGCCATCTTTAAATCGTTTAAACCACTCAAACACTTGTGCTCGCGATAAACAATCATCGCCGTACACTTGTTGTAACATTACAAACGTTTCACTTGCAGATTTTCCTGGTTTGAAACAAAATTTGATGATAACACGCTGTTCTTTCTGTACAATCAACATTTTCCGACGCACAGACAAAACGTCAACTACTTAAAACAGACACCACCGGCAGACTGAGTGCAGGAGGCAGATGAAACTGGAGCAGTAGGCAGAGCGAGAGTCACGTGACAGGCCACGCGACTTTCAGCCTTATTGCATTCGTTTTATTGTTTCACCAGTATTAGTCCAGTTTTTTTCTAGCCACACCTCGTAGCTATTGCTCCTGAAAGCCATTCATTTTGATCTATTTTATATATTTACTTGTGACGTCTTTTACAACTTTTTTGTTGCGCAAATGTTTGCCAGAACATCGTATTCTCCACAGTTACACAGCTAATGAGTACAGCAAGAATTACTCATAGTTTGTCATACGTGCATATTTATTTAATGAACAGTTCACTACTTTGCCAGTAACTTTATTTAACTGTTGATTGAATCTGCTATTAAAATAACTGTGCTAATTTAAAAGTCGTCAATCACATATGTTAGTGGACAACACAATTGAAAAGATAATCAAAAGACGCTTCTGTCAAGAAAGCATAAATAGTTGTTTAAATAATATTTAACAACAACTCGTTGACATTTGACATGAGTGCAGCTGCGCAAGAATACTAGCTTATTTATTTACGAAAAATCCTTTATTTGTAATTACTGTGCATGATCTGTGACTGAATTCTTACATCATATCTTTAGCTAATTAGTCTTTTAATATATTAATTTAGTGTGCAAAAGTGGTCACGATGAATCAAGGATCAAGTATTTTTGGTGGTGATGACATTCAGCCAGTAATTACAATGAAATGAATACCCTTAGCTGCATACAGGCGTTGATATAAGCCAACGGGGACAGTTGAAAATGTGTATCCCAACCGGGACTCGAACCCGGGATTTCCTGCTTATATGGCAGACGCTGTATCCATCTGAGCCACCGAGGACACAGAGAAGAGTGTGATTGCAGGGACTTATCTCTGGCACGCCTCCCGTGAGACCCACATTCGCAACCTATTCTCCCGCACCATATTCATAGAGCCCCTGCCCATCACACTCATTACTCGCGGCTTTACCGCCGATTCCCGTAAGAGTTCAGGAACTGTTTGTGCATCCGCACAGAAGAAGATGGTCAAATGGTCGGTGAGCCTTAACTATATATATGTTCTTTCAGACATGTCCGAATTACAGTATTAGTGCAAATCTGAGCATATCTGCGTTCTGGAAGGAGGCAGACCTGCATGTGTTAACAAGTGGTATTCAGTTGTGGAGCTGATTGATTCTGGGTGGTGAATGACCTTTACCGTACTGTAACTTCGGTAGAGACTTATATTTCGAGAGATTTGAATGTTCTCCAGAGTAGGACTCTAACTTTTGCCGCTTGATTTTCGGAATTGAGAATAGACAGAGTATGAGTTATTTTTCTTTCTATGATGTGTGCTAATTTGTGAATCATTATGTTGAACTCTGAACTATTTGGAGCTGTTCAATCTTTCGTGTATTGCGATGACGAAATGGACTTAATTTTCACGAGTCTTTGATAACTATTTAGTTTGGGGATTTTGATAACACTCTCGTAACGCTCTCAACTTAACTTTACTGCATAGATAAGGATATTATTGTCTATATTTTAAATGAATATTGTACGACCACTACCCGTTTATTTGAGATGTAGTTTTTTGAATAAACATTATTCAACGTAATTGCCTGTCGTCTACATCAGATACAGGCGTTAGAATAGAACCCTTGTTATTAAATTATTCATTTAACTTCCTTTGTTAACTCACAATTCTAGCCAATGCACAGGCTATTTGACTGCAGAATCACAGCAGCGATATATCTGTGGGGCATGAAAGCAAACATGCGCGACTTGACCCCGTGACTACATCGAGCTCAGCCCAAGTGCCTAAAATACGAGCAACCACAGCTAAGGACATAACTGATTTGCTCGTAAGGGACTGCTGTTACGAAGAGCAACTACGCTAACGGTAACCGTTCGATACTGTCCCATTCCCCAAATGTGTCAGTGTTCCATATCCAACGACCTCTGTGCGGACAGAAAGTCAAATTCTGACTATGCTTCTTCCATTTTTATTTCGTAATTGCAGTTGATCACAGGAGAAAATTATTCTAGTGACACGGGTCGAGGTAAATACTCATATGGAGCCTTTAGCGCGTTCAGGGGGATTTTTACCGTCTCCTAGAGTAATCGCAAGTAGAGAATCACTGGGAGTTCTGGACAGGATTTCGCTGATGTCAGCAACATTTTTCCTAGAATTCATCATTGCACCTGGATAATTCTACCAAGACCACGAAATCATCACGTCAACCCCCTGTGACCCCAGCCTCTCATGACATGCACATCCCACCTGGTGTTCCCCCCCCCCCCCCCCCCACCGCCACACCACCGTGCATTGTGGGAGTGCTCTAATTAATTTCGTCACGTTGTTGTTCCAGGACATCAATGGCGTGCAAGTTCAACCCTCCACTCTTCGACAAATTTTAATTTTTATAATTTGACTGCATCAGTGCCGTCATTTGTTGTCTATATTTTGTCTAGTATGAAGCACTGCCAACAGCAGCTATCAGTTGGGAAGAAGAATGCCATCAGCCAGCATTTATCCTGTGTGTGTGTGTGGGGGGGGGGGGGGGGGGTGAGTGTGTTTCACTATACTTAGGTTTCATTATTAATAAAGACTATGATTGTGGATGAGGATACTCAGGTGTTCTGTGATGAGCTGTTGCCTGAATCACCACAGCAGTTGCAACAGCACTCACTCTCACCAGGATACCTTCCCATTTTTCGGACCTGGTGTCTTTCGACAAAGCCGTAGCATAGCCACAGCAGCTACCGGAACCTGTTTCTCAGTTCAGTACTTGCAGAATACTGCTACTCACCAATACTCACGATTTGACTGCAAGTGTATCTAAATATGCAATATGCAAAATATCTAGCACCCCATCATGACTTTGATGTGGTATTTGAGACATCGAACATTCAACACCTTGGTATTAGAGTGCAATATATGTGGTGTGAATTGGACTGTCTGTGTAGTAGGTTGGTGATATACCTCTATTAAAATTAGCATGTGAAATGATCAGGTGTCAGCTGTCGATATGTGTTGAGAGTGAGTGCTTGAGATTACTTGGTGCACTGTATGCAAAGATGCCTCATCACTGTGCAGCAACTCCTTGTAATCTTCAATTGTAATAGCCTGTGAGGCGACATGATGCACACACTTTGCCCTTCTATAAGATATACATACATTTTGGATCTGAAGTAACAACTACACAGTCTGTGAGCCTTTCACCCAGTCTTTCTTTACGCCAATACTTTCTTGTTCCGAGGTGTCATGCTGTGAGGATTATAGGCTGCATATCTAGATGTATTGAATTCCTCAGGTTTGTACCTATTTACAGCCTTTTACCCAGCAGATGAAACTGACTGTGTCCATACAAAGTAACTTGGGATTAGTGAAGTTTTCTTTTGCAAACTTGTTGTGGAATCGGCTCATGTAGAGTTTTGGAAGGTACTGAACGCACATACCGATATAGACAGGATCCACTGAAACCTCAGTCACCTCTACAGCGACTAGTGTCTCATTGTAGATAGAGGCCCACTTAACATTTGGTCTGGAAATATAATCTCTTGCACCATATCGCCCATCTCAACAGTCAATAAAATGAATTCCTCGATAGTTTCCAACATTCTTCATGATTTTGCAGAAAACTAATTATTCAGTAATTTATAAAAATCGTTTTAGAATTCAAACGTTATGAGAGACCTCTTGTCGATATTAAAATCAATTTACTCCTTCAACCAGTAATGCAGGTTGAAGGATATAGTATAGGAGATTCTAATAAGCCACATCGTCGTACTGGGACATTGATGGAGGTTTCTATAGTGTAGAGTGTATCTCTGGATATTACCAATCATAGTCATCTGCTTGGGAACGGAATCATTTCGCAGGATTAGGCAGTCTGGACACGGTGGCAAGTCACTGTGAGTGTCACACAAATGGATGGGCTATTCCGGTTCCGGTTCTGCATCCCACACCAGCATCAGCACCCACATCTTGGATATCTTCTTTCAGTCTGATGTTTTGATCTTTGGGCCACCATCAGAATCCTCCAAAAGACAGAGAGTGTTGTGTGACATGCATGTAGTGATAGTTTATATCCAAATAAAAGATATAAATCAATTCATCAGATGGTCTATACTACTCCTCGCTCTTTTGTGGGTTATTCATCTTGAGGTACCTGTGCATACACTGGCAAAGTCCCCCATGAATCCATGAATCCCATGTTAAAAAAACAACATATCAACATTAGTCTACAGAATGATGTTGATACGTGTCTTTTTTAACATTCCGTCCTACAAAGGCTCTCACATGGTGTAACAGAAGGCAGGATCCATTGTGTAAGTGCCCAGACGTACACTTGAACTTTCTCAATAAAGTCTGCGAGCAAGTGCACATCTGTCTCCATGTACAACTTAGCATATCCCTCTAGATCAGAGATGTTGAACTCCTCCCAAACATTCACTATGTGCCTATACTCTGCATCAATCATGGCAGTGTAAGTTTGCTGGTGAATGCAGTTATACTGAGCAACATGGTTCTGCAGAGTCTCTCCATCGAATCCAGGTATTCACAGGGAAAAACCCCCTTCTTCATCGCAAGCTGAAATTTTGCATCATTGCGATATGCAGCTCTGATGATATGCAAGCTTCTGACGTAGTACGTGCATGAATAGAAGTGAATATAAGAAGTGGAGAGCTAGTCTTGGCATTATTCACTTGGCGATTGAACTGTTGCTTTCTGCATTGTCAGATATCGCACAGACCTTATCATTCCTCAAGCCCAGATTACCCAAGAGGCTCTCACATGGTGTAACAGAAGGCAGGATCCATTGTGTATGTGCCCAGACATACACTTGAACTTTCTCAATAAAGTCTGCGAGCAAGTGCACATCCGTGTGTTGCGGCACTGAAGTTCCTTATTTGATGACAATGGCCTCTATGTGGAGTTTTTACCTTTCCATCCAAAGGCAGCCCATAAATATGACATTTAACTGCCCACTTGCGTAATGCATCATTCGCATGAGATACGTATGTTTTTGGATAGGTCCGCCTTTAGCAAAACACAATTTTGTTTTTTAACCCAAACATGTTTCACTGCAGTTGCGGCATCTTCAGTAGGCTTTTATTTTATGGTTGTTAAAGATAAAGAATGTTCTTTACTGTTTGTATAATTTAACTATTAGTTTTTAAATCTTAATTACAGATATTTGAAAAAACATATAAAATTATGAATTCATTCCTTTTTACCACATAGTGTGGTTTTTCTGATGTGTTGTGTTTATACAGTGACTGTTTTGTTCCACAGTTTGTCATCTGCAACCACTTACACCTTAAAGTAGATAAATTATTTAATCCAAAATTAATATTTGAAATTTGTTATTTCTATGCCTGAAATTAATTAATTAATTGTGCACAGAATGTACAAGGAAAGGAATTAGTGGAAAACACTGACAAGAAGGAGGGACAGGGTGGTAGGACATCTGTTAAGGCACCAGGGAATGACTTCCGTGGTGCTAGAGGGAGCCACAGAGGGTAAAATCTGTAGAGGAAAACAGAGATTGGAATACATCCAACAAATAATTGAGGACGTAGGTTGCAAGTGCTACTGTGATACGAAAAGGTTAGCTGAGGAGAGGAATTCGTGGTGAGCCATATCAAACCATCAGAAGACTGATCGCTCAAAAAAACAAATGTATCTATAGGATGTGCATGTTTTGAGTAATATCTATCGCAAGCCAGAAGCGACCATGTGAAGCAATATTCAATTTCTTGGTATAGATTTTGGAGGTCAACAGATGATTTTTAGTAGGACTATCTTGTAGAAGAAAGATGATACTCGACCCCCCCCCCCCCACCGAGTGGATCAATAACGTGTGAGTACACACCAAGATGGAGTACACGGCTGAGCGCATTACCAGAATCGAAGCACTTGAGATGTGGTGTTACAGACATACGCTGAAAATTAAGTGGACTAATAAGATAATGCCACATCTTTTGTTTCCCTGGTTCCCAGTTTCCAATATTTACAGCCCGCGCTTCGAACAAGAAACACACCAGTCACAGAACATGACCTACAAGTTTGTATTGCAAAGAAACATAATACAGCCAACAACCGTTCCCACTTCTTAAGAAGCCCGCTCAAATCTGTAAAACAGTATTCCCTATATCCGTAGCTCGAACCGTAGAAGAGCTAAAGTATCCTCCTCTTCCTAAAATCTTTAACATTTCGTCTAACACTTCTCTCTACTGAACCATCTAACTTAGTTTTCAGCTATTCCTAACTTATCCAATAATGCGAGGGAACATTTAAGAACTAAAGCGACGAATTGATGTAGAAATGCAACAGTCAGCAGGAGGAGCATTGTACTTTCATGGCTTCAGGTTGGCATCATTGGGACGAGCTGGGAATGGATGAAGGATGAAAATTACTTCGTTATAACCTCAATATTGCTTTTAACGATGCCATGTCCCCCCTTGAAGTTTCCACGTTAGTTAAAGAACTCTCAATGATCCGCGTTTTGATTTCTAAAGGTGAAAAACCGTTCGAAATCTTTTCTCGAATGATTTGTCAGTATGCTCAAAGTTTTGTGATCCGCGAAAAGTTTTATAGATAGAACTGTTCAAAACGATCGAACCTCAGTGACTGCCGTTTTGTTGGGATGCCCAAGGTGTTGTATTTTGTGATTATTTGGAAGATCGGCGTACAATAAACAGTTCCTACTACTCAGACATGCTGATGAACAAAGTAGAGCCGGCAATGAGACAAAAACGTAGCTGATCTCCAAGTATAGTGGTGTTATTGCTACACGACAAAGCTCGCATTCACACCGCCCGGCTGATCCAAGGAATTGTTGAAAAAATGGACTGGGACATACTATCTCATCCTCCCTTCAGTCCCGATTTAGCTCCCTCGAATTTTCCTGTGTTTGTTCCAATGAAGGAGGCATTACGCCAAAAATAGTTGAACAACAACTAGGAAGTCAAAGAATTTGTGTTGAAGTGGCTCAGAGAACAAGATAAAGACATCTTTACACAAAGTATAAAAAAAATTTCCTTGTTGGAGCGTATAAATAATCATGGGGATTTTGTTGAGAAGTAGTAAAAGTCTCTTTTTGTAAAAATGCAGGGTTTTTTACATCAATTTGTCTTCTTAATTATTGAATTTCTCTCGTATCTCGAACGTGTCCTCCTCCCCCATTATCCAGTGTGACTGTGTTCCAATATTACCACAGGTGATAAGCTCCTACATCCAGTTCACGTTATATACTAGCAACTGAACAAGGGTTGACCTTTCCTCTTCCTATCACCAGGCATCGGAAAAGTGTACGACTGTATATAAAATTTTAGCCTCCTGCTCAAACTAAACTAATAAGCACTTCCGAAAAATTTGCAACTCAATCTCAATAACTTCTCCTCATGGTGTAACCTATGGTACCCCTCCAATAACTAAGCCCAGTTCCCCAATCATACTACAATCAACGGAAAAGACTTTATTCATCCAACAATCAGTTAGGGTAATTAGAGGTTTGTTAGTGGTGGGCGTGACAAGGCATCCTGCAAAACATTACTAAGTACCATCTACGAAAACCTAAGACAGACAGATCGGAATCCCACTCATGATGGAAATATATTGGATGGAAGGGCAACAAATAAATCTCATCTCTTTAAGGAAATATAAATTGCAGCTGATAACAGTGACCATTAGACAGGTGTAGCAATAATGATTATCAAAGTACAAAGGCGAGATAAACTAACAGAAAGATAGAAAATGGTTCAAATGGCTCTTAGCACTATGGGACTTAACATCTGAGGTCATCAGTCCCCTAGAACTTAGAAGAACTTAAACCTAACTAACCTAAGGACATCACACACATCCATGCCCGAGGTAGGATTCGAACATGCGACCGTAGTGGTCGCGCGGTTCCAGACTGAAGCGCCTCGAACCGCACGGCCACACCGGCCGGCAACAGAAAGATAGATATGTTCATTAAACTAGATACAGTAGCAGAAGGGTCATAGCCTAACGAGAATCATGACGCTTTTAACTCATGACGAGAGCTTTAGAGGAACTTTTAAATCAGTTTTTTTTACACTTAATTTCTTATTTCCATTTATTGTCGCAATAGTAGCTGCAATTCATTTATTCTTTCCCCACCAAGAAGCGCCATATATCCCTTTCTTCGCCGATTCTATGGAGAACCACCTCATTTCTTATCTTATTTCTCCACTTACTTTTCAACATTCTTCTGTATCATCTCAAACGCTTTGATTCTCTTCTCTTCCGTTTTTCTCACAGCCTCACTACCGTTCAGTGTTATGCTTCAAACGTAAATTCTCAGAAATGTCTTCCCCAAAATAATGCTTAATTAATTAGTACCTAGTAGATTTCTCTAGGCTAGGAAAGCCTTATTTGCCTGTGCTAGTCTGCTTTTTATGCCCTCCTTGTTTCGCCAATCATGAGTTATTTTGTTTCCAAGGTATCAGAATTCCTTAACACTTTTGATGTTAAGCTTCTCACTACTCTCATTTCTACAATTCCTTATTACTTTCGTCGTTTTTCGTTTTGTATCATTCAGTATTATATACCTACTCATTAGACCTTTCATTTCTTTCAGCAGGTCCTGTAATTCTAGAATGAGATTTTCACTCTGCAGCGGAGTGTGCGCTGATATGAAACTTCCTGGCAGATTAAAACTGTGTGCCCGACCGAGACTCGAACTCGGGACCTTCGTCTTTCGCGGGCAAGTGCTCTACCAACTGAGCTACCGAAGCACGACTCACGTCCGGTACTCACAGCTTTACTTCTGCCAGTACCTCGTCTCCTACCTTCCAAACTTTACAGAAGCTCTCCTGCGAACCTTGCAGAACTTGCACTCCTGAAAGAAAGGATATTGCGGAGACATGGAAGGTGTGCACCCGTTGTCCAGGGATAAAACGCCACGGTAGCTCAGCATGTTCGGTCTGAGGATTAGCTGCCCTCTGTAATAAAAAAAATAAAATAAAATAAAAAAAATAAAAACTCATGTCATGGGGCGTCCGCCCCAACAAATGCACGAAGGAAACGAACAAAATGGGATGAACAAATAGAAAGGGGTAGCGTCTTTGCTTAGTAATCAAAACGTCCTCGGTCCCAGGTTCAAAACCCGTCACCGCTTAAATTTTGATTAATAATCAGCATTGGGGGCCGAGGACTTCCGGGATAAGACGTCACTCTCACTCTGCCAGCGGACTTGTCAAAGAGGGCGAAGGAGTGACACAGGTTGAGGGCACTCTCCTGCCCTTGGTGTGGGAAACTACCCTTAAAGGCGGAACAGTCAGCAGTGATCAACGGCATGAGGATGCAGAAGACAATGGAAACCGCTGCATTAAAGACACGCAACATGTACCCTTAGGACATGTGGCCTGTAATTGAAAATGTGTCAAGATGATCTCTCCGTTGGCAAAAGATTCAATATTAGTCCCCCATTCGGATCTCCAGGAGGGGACTGCCTAGGGAAAGCTGACCATGAGGAAAAGACTGAATAACCAACGGAAGGATAACGTTCTAAGAGTCGAGGCGAAAAGGGAAATGCAAAGGCTCTATCTAGACATAGTAGGAGTCAGTGAAGTGAAATGGAAAGAAGACAAGGATTTCTGGCCAGATGAGTATAGGGTGATATCAACAGCAGCAGAAAATGGTATAACGGAAGTAGGATTCGTTATGAATAGGAAGGTAGGGCAGTGAGGGAGTTACTGTGAACAGTTCAGTGATACAGTTGTTTTTATCACAATCGGAAAAAAGCATCAAAACAGTCGGAAGACTGATGAAAAAAAAGCGATATATTCTATGTGTAACCTTTGGTTACACATGGTCTATGTAAGCAACATAGTACTCATACATTATTTCATTTTCTAATACAAATTACGAAAAATGGTTCGACAGTTCAAAAGATTTATTTCAGCTACAACTAAAATACTGAACCTCATCACCAGCGCCTGGAGATCACAAAATCAACGACTATGGTACAAATCTATGTATCGAGCTGGTCATCATAACAATCACTCTCCTTCTTTGAAGAAATATATTATGTTTACTTACATTACAATAGAATCGCTTAAGTATCTCCAACATCAGCGTATGCTAAACAAGTACATATCACACACAAAAAACAGTATGATAATGCATACCGGTTCTGTACACTAGATGTTAGTGACCAAACAAGCAAATAAGCATATCATTATCCAGAAAGAGTAAGAGATACAATCTGCTGCATGTAACTGACTGTGAGACGTATTAATTGCAGCAAAACCCTCTCGGGCGGCCACATTACAATGTACACCGATGAGTCAAAACCTTTTTACCAACTTTTTAATAGCGTGTTGTTCCATTTTTCAAAAAACTTGAAGGGGTGTGGTATCAGGGTTCCCACAAGGTTCAGTGTTGGGGCCTTTAGTTTCCCCATTACCACAGTGATTCTTCTTGGCATGGATTCTACAAGTCCTTGAGAGGAATCCAGAAGTATGTGGCACCAGATGTCTACACACAGGTCAAGTAGTTCCGGCAAATTACGGGATGGTGGTTTACGGGCACGCAATTGACGCCCGATATGTGTTCCGTTGAGTACAGACCAGGAACATTCGCTGACCAAGACATTGTGAGCTCACTATAATGCCCCTCAAACCACTGTAGCACGATTCTGACCTTACAACACGGGCAGTTATCCTGCTGGAAGATATCATCGCCATAGGGCGGGCAGGGGAGGGGGGGGGGGGATGCTTCAAGCACGAAGCGATTCAGGTCGTCCGCAATAATATTCACGTATTCACTACTGTCATTATGCCTTTGATTACCACCAACGATCCCATGCAAGCCCAACTAAATGTCCCTATAGCACGATTCTGCACTCACTGACCTGCGTCTGTGGCCCGCAGCTTGTTTCGTGCAACCATTCGCCTCGATGAAGGCGACTAAGGACCAAATCATCGACCTGGTATAACAAAAAGCGATTCATTCGACAAGCGACACGTTTCTATTGATCCACGGTGAAAACTGAGTCGTGATATGCCCACTGCAGTCATAAATGACGATGTCATTGGGTCAACAAAGGAATTCGTAGGGGTCGTGCGATGTGGAGCTCCGTGTTCAATAATGGCCTTTGAACGGTTGCTCCGAAACACTGGTACCTGCAGCAACATTGTATTCTGACTTCAGATCTGCAAAGATCGCTGCCTGTCCTAAATTACACATTGGGGGATCCTCCGACCTCTACGTTTTGTGATAAGACGTGGTCGTCCAATATCATACGGCCTAATCGTTATTTCTCCATACTTCAACTACTTTCCATAGGTGCTCACGACAGTAGTACGCCAACAGGCGACTAGCGTCGCCGTTGCAGAGATTCTGGCTTCCAGCCGCAGGGTCATAACACTGTGTCCTTTGTCAAAAACGCTTATATCAGTGGAGTTCCGCATTTGCGGCCCGTATCTTCGCTGCAATGACTGCCCATTTGCCTCTCTTCCGCTTGCGTTCTTTCCTTAACGCGTCACGTGCCCGCAACACCCCCAGGAGGCATTCAGCCTCGCAGTGGGCGGTGGTCCTAATGTTTTAGCTCGTCAGTGTACACCCTGCAGACTAATGGGAAAGTTTCAAGTCAATGAACCAAAAATATATTAATGCTTGTATCCTGGAATACAATAGTTACAGGCTGAGCCAAGAATAAACACGAGGAAAACGCGAAGACAAACGTGTAAGCAAGCGTAATAACGCTTAAGCTGCCCAAATGTTGTACAATTACAAGTACTCTCTATCTAGAGCGCCTACTGAAATTCAAAAGCAAGATAAGGCCTTTGAGGGGAAATAGACTAGCCTCAGGACAAACAGAGTCTGTAATTCATCGGTGTACAACGCGCTGTATATATGAATACGGGGCAGAAGCTCAAGACAGAAAAGAAGTCAAATAATTCTTAAATCCACGTTTGATAACTGGAATAATGGGCTTCAGCTTGCTTTACTGCTGCTAAATGACAATGTTTAAGAAAATTAGTTATTCCGGCAAAGAAACGACATAAAGCTACTGGCATAGACGTAGACGGAATAACCACAATGGGTCAGTGTTTCCGACAGCATTGTATTGATGAATACCAGTCCGGTTTCCGACAAAATCGCGGCACGAACTGAAACAAGCTATGGACAAACAACGTGCAATTATTATGTACTTTCTGGACTTCAGCTAAGCTTATTTCATCAAAGCTTTGAACATTGTAGACTCTGACTCTCTACTTGCTAAATTCTCAAGTCAAAATTTTTCTTCAATTGTTGCACAGTACTTCCACTCATACGTTACATCTTGCCAACAGTGTATAATGTTTGGAACAAAAGCATCACGATGGAAGGATATACCAGGAGTCCCACAAAGCTCAGTGTTGGGGCCATTACTTTTCTCATTGCATATTACTGAAGTGTCAACTATTCTCTCCCTCTGCAGATATCACTTATACACTGACGACATTCAGTTATGTAGAAGTGCAAGTCTAACAAACCTGTGCGTAAATGCCGATTTACTTCCCGTATCAGAGTGCGCGCACAGCACAGGTTTGAAACTTATCCCCATCTAAAGCGCAAGCAATCTTAGCCACTCACAAAAGACTTATTAACCATCAGTTCAGAGAATCTCTCCTACAATTAATCCTAAGCGGCACAGAAATAACCTTTTCTTCTTCTGCAAAGAACTTGGGGATTATTCTGGACTATCACGTAGAATGGACTGAACGCTCAGCTGCAGTCTGTAATATAGTGTATGCGTCACTTCACCCACTTCAGAAATATCAAGAAGTATCTCCTTTAGAGAATAGAAATATGCTGTTAAAGACATTGACTGCATTTACAGTGTTGAGAAATCAGAAGGAACGCTCTGCTTTACTTCGTTAAACCTTTCTAAAGCCAAGATAGCAGAGATATTTCTTTATTTACAACAACCAGTTCGAAGGACTTGCTGTCACTTTCAGGCCTTCAAGAGGTTTTCTTACGAAACGTGTTCATTTTGACTTGAAACCTCACACCAGGTTGCCATGATAGTGGATAAAATGTAGCATATAATACAAAGATGTATTGCTGAACATTTTTTTATTTTTATTTATTCATTTATTGTTTGAGTTATCAGTCTTATGACTAGTCTGACGGACCTGGCACGAACTCCTCTCCTCGCTAACCTCTTCATCTCAGAGTAACACCTGCACCATACAGCCACAATTATTTTCTGGATGTATCCTAATCTCCGTCTTCCTCTACAGTTTTTATCCTCTACAACTCCTTCTAGTAGTTCGCTGGTGCCGTAACACACGACCTGCTCCCCTCTTCTAGTCAGTGTTTTCCGTATGTTTCTTTCTTCGCCAGATCTGTGGAAAACCTCCTTATACCTTATCATATCAGTCCACCTAATTTTCAATATTCTGCTGTAGCACCAGATCTCAGACGCTTCGAATACAGTGCTGCAAACATATATTCAGAGAATTTTTCTCCTGAAATTAAGGCCTATGTTTGATACCAGTAGATTTCACTTGACCAGGAATACCTTCTTTGCCTGCTAGTCTGCCTTTATTGTTCTCTTTGCTTACAAGGTACCAGAATTCTTTAAGTTCATCCAGTTAGTGGTCATTAATTTTTTATATTAAGCTTCTCGCTAAACTCATTACTGAAACTTGTCATTAATTTTGTCTTTTTCCAGTTGACTCTCGTTTCACATTCTGTACTCATTAGACTGTTCCATTCAACAGATTCTGTAAATCTGTTTCAGTTTCGCTGAGGATAGCAATGTCTTCAGTGAATTAAGAATCCTGCCATACTGAATTTTGTTCGCAACTTAGAATCTTTCTTTTATTTCCGGCAGAGCTTCTCAGATGTAGGATAGAAACACTAGATCCCCGTCTTAAATTCTTTTTAATCCGATCACATCGTTCTTGGTCATTAAATCTTATAGTTCCCTCTTGGTTCTTGAACATATTGTATATTACCTATCTTTCCCTGTATCTGAATCCCATATTTCTCAGAATTTCGAATATCTAGCACCATTTTACGTTGTCTGATGCTTTTTGTAGGTCGACAAATCCTATGAGCGAGTCTTGGTTTTTCTTCTTTCTTGCTTCCATTAACAAATACAACGTCGTAACTTCTTCTCTGATGCCTTTACCTTTCGTCATCGAGATCTAGCAGATTCACAGTCACCTTTTTCATTCTTCTATATATTATTCTTGTCAGCTACTCGGATGCATAAGCTGCTAAACTAATTGTGGGGTAGTTCTCGGACTTATCTGTCTTAATACCTTCGGAATTGTGTGGATGATATTTTTCCGAAAGTCTGAAGATAAGTCGCCAGACATATCCTATACACGAACCTGAATAGTCGTTCGGTGAGGCTTTCAATGCTCTCTCCTCACCTACCCGCTCTCGCCTCTGAGTTCGAAAGTGGAATTCCCACTGCATTCATAAGGTTACCACCCTTGCTTTGAAATTCAAAGAAGATTGTTTTGGCTTCCCTATGGGATGAGTCACTCTTCCAGACAATCATTTCTTTTTCGATTTTTTCAGTTCTCTCCTGCAACCATTTCACTTTGGCTGCCTTGCTTATTTCATTCCTAATGGATTTATATTGTCGTATTCCGGTCTTTCCCTGAACATTTTTGTACTTCCTTCATTCGTCGATCAGTGGAAGTATTTCTTCTGTTACCCAAGGTTTCTACGGAGTTACCTTCCATGTGCCTATGTTTGTTGGTTGGGTGGTTGATTCGGGAGAGGAGACCAAACAGCGAAGTCATCGGTCCCATCGGATAAGAGAAAGATGGGGAAGGAAACCGGCCCTTCAAAGGAACCATTCCGGCATTTGCCTGAAGCGATTTAGGGAAATCACGGGAAACGTAAATCAGAATAGCCGGACGCGGACCTATGTTTGTCTGTCCAACATCTGCGATTGTCCTTTTTAGAAAAGTCCACTCCTTTTCTACACTTCAGTATCCCATTTCCTTCTATACTGATACTGCCTGCTTCACTGTCTGGTGCGACAGGAATAATAGACCCTCCAAGGCTTTTCTTAAGAGACCGAAAACCTGAAACTTCCTGGCAGATTAAAACTGTGTGCCGGGCCGAGACTCGAACTCGGGGACTTTGCCTTTCGCGGGCAAGTGCTCTACCATCTGAACTACCCAAGCACGACTCACGGCCAGTCCTCACAGTACCTCGTCTCCTACCTTCCAAACTTCACAGAAGCTCTCCTGTGAAACTTACAGAACTAACACTCCTGAAAAAAAGGATACTGCGGAGACATGGCTTATCCACAGCCTAGGGGATGTTTCCAGAATGAGATTTTCACTCTGCAGCGGAGTGTGCGCTGATGTGAAACTTCCTGGCAGATTAAAACTGTGTGCTGGACCGAGACTCGAACTCGGGACCTTTGCTGCAGAGTTTAAATCTCATTCTGGAGACCGAATACCTGATAATCGTATGGGGACAGATTAGGATTACAGAGTAGGTGCTCGAGTGTCTCTCACATGAGTTGGCGAAACTTATGAGTTCATTTGCGATGTAGGGACATGCGTTATCGTGAAGCAGCAGCATCCCTTGGCGCACCATTCCACAACGATGGTTTTCGACAAGCATGTTGCCCCATACACATTCTTCATTCTCCAGTGGATGTCTATCACTGTTTGTCCTTCGGCAGCCAAGAAAACAACATCAGGGCGTTATCCTTTGGCTACATGCCGATGCTTATTACTCACACTACAGTCGTGCTAAGCTGCATATACGTTGCAACAAATACCTCAAACGAAAACTTTTTGATCGACGCTTATATAAGTGGAGTAGTCGTAATTACGAATAGGAATAGGGCAGAGAGAGTTACCGCGATAATATTGTTCTCAGAGGATATGACAGCAGACCAATGCCGACAACGATAGGTCAGGTAATCATGCCGCTATAAACAGTGAATGATGAGATAGAGGAAGTATATGAGGATACTGACAGAGAAATTAATTGTGTAACGGGAGATGAAAATCTGATAATCAAGGGGTACTGGAATGCGGTTGTAGTGGAAGGAGCGTTTACTGGAGAATGTTGGTTACGCAGTAGGAATGAGAGGATAGAAAGACTATTTCAGTTCAGCAATAAATTTCAGATGAGAATAGTGAATAATTTGTTCAAGAATCACAAGAGGAGGTATAATTGGAAAAGGTCTGGAGATACAGGAAGATTGCAGCTGGACTGGATCATGCTCAGACAGAGATTCCGAAATCAGATGTTGGGTTTTAAGGCGCATCCAGGCGCAGATACAGACTCAGATCACAAATTAATAATGATGAAGAGTAGAATGAGATGTAAGAGAATTCTTCGCAAGAATCAGTACAGAAGTTTCCTTACGAAGGCCTTACAGTCCAGAACTGGTTCGCCAATAAGGTAATATCGCCGAGAGCATTGACGTAATCATCCCACTGACGTACCAGGTTGAAGATACCCATTTGGTAGAACACCGCGTCCTGCTGTTCGTGTTACCGTATGTTATTCTGACCAGAAATCTTTATCTTTTTTCCATTTCACTTCACTGGCCTCCAGTTTATCTACAGTGAGCCTTTTCATTCCCCTTTTCAGATTTTCTAGGTTCACTACAATGTTCAAACTGGTGACATTCCATGCTTCGACTCGTAGAGTGGTTATGGTTTCTTTGGTTTTTCCATCTTTTTCTCAAGGTCACCTCCCCCTTTACGGCCGGGAGAGCGGCGTGCTGACCACATGGCCCACCATATCCACATCCAGTGACGCCTATGGGCTGAGGATGACACGGCAGTCGGTCCGTACCATTGGGCCTTCCTGGCTTGTTCTGGAGGAGTTCAGTTCAGCTCACCTCCCCATTTACAGCCTCCCCCACCCCCCCACCCCCATCCTCCTACCACTCCCGGAGAACCGAATGAGGGACTAGTCCAGAATCATTCACGAATGGAGAGATCATCTTCACATTTTCATTTTTCAGAAATTACGGGCCACGTCTGCTGTGGATACTCCTTACGTGTCTTCAGTGGAGTGGTTTCTACTGCCTTTTGCAACATCATGGCGTTGATCATTGCTGATTTTTCCGCCTTGTAGAGCAGTTTCCCACTCCAAGGGCAAGAGAGTGGCTTAGACATCTGTCCGCCATTCCGCCCTTTTTAACAAGGCCGTTGCAGAACCAGGGTGACTTCTCAGGCTGAAAGACTTCGTCGGCCATAGCTCATGATTTTTATTCAAGGTTACAACAGTGACTAGGTTCGAACTCGGAGAGCCAAGTCGTTTTGATTACTAGTCAAAGAGACTACCCGTAGACCATGGGTGAGCTTCCTCTGATATCACACAGATATTAATTTCTGTCGACATAGCAGCCATACAAACGAAAATACAAACACAAATTTACGATTTTACGTAACATTTGTAATATTAATCAAAGAAATAGACAAAGGAAATACGAAAATATAAGAGCCTGGCAAATTCCGTCTGACAGATCGTAGGATGACAATAGCTGAAAACCAGGTACAGACAGTGCCACCATCAACCGTCGGGAACAGGTTACTGGAAGCTGGGTTGAGATCTCGAGTTGTCATTCTTCATTTACCGCTTACACCAGACAACGGAGACGAACGGAGTGTAGTACCAGAATCAACTGGGAAACTGAGTGGCATTCTGTGGTGTTCATGGTGTTCATCGATAAGTATCGCTTCTGTTTGTGTCGGTCGACGGGGCGGCATTGTGTCCTTAAACGATCTAATCTCGCCGGAAGCGACGAATCTCGAGACTCAGAACTCTACAATTCCGAAATCACTGAGTCTGTAGCTACTGGACGTGGAAAGAAAACTGATCTATTAATTGTTGAAGGAAGTCTGGATGCCCGTTCGTACGTTGCAAGAATGATAAATGCTGTTGTCATGACCTTCATGACTAGGCTAAGAAACATCATCTTCCAGCAGGATGATGCAAGACTCCACACTGCAGTTCAAACCACAAACAGCTTAAGGAGAGTACGGAACGTTGACTAGTCTGCTCGCACCTCTGATTTGTTTCTTATAGACTTATAGAGCATGTCATAGAGTTGCGGTATTTTCGCACCTGCCTCCAGCCAACAACCTTTACAAACTGGCACAACGTGTGTTTGTGACAGGAAATTCTTCAAGATGGCGTTTAAAGGCTGTTTGCTTCCATGTTACAACGAATGCAACATATTCGTGCTCATGGTCATTTGTATTGATGATAATGGACATCACTTGGACGCCGAGCTTAACCCACAGGACAGGTCAGGTAGTTTAAAAGGGGCCAAAATAAGGGTCTGTCAGTTACAGTCGAACATACAATTTGTTATTTGATCAAACATTACAAGAGCCCAAAGTTTTTAAAAACACAGCTTTAATTTTGGTACTTAATTATCAGATGAAAGCCACTTTAATTTAAAAACGGTTGAAGGCCAACAACTAAAAATGCAAGCATAATCAGACATTTAAAAGGCAAGATTTATTTTACAACAGTTCTTGATTTAGGCTGAAGGCCTTAAGAGCAAAACAACTCAAACTCAAAATCGGCTGAAGGCCCAGCACTTAAAATTCAACAACAAAAAATGGCTCTGAGCACTATGGGACTTAACATCTATGGTCATCAGTCCCCTAAAACTTAGGACTACTTAAACCTAACTAACCTAAGGACATCACACAACACCCAGCCATCACGAGGCAGAGAAAATCCCTGACCCCGCCGGGAATGGAACCCGGAACCCGGGCGTGGGAAGCGAGAACGCTACCGCACGACCACGAGATGCGGGCAAATTCAACAACATTAAAACCTTTAAAATGCCAAAGGTCTTAAGTGAAAAAAACCGTAATTTAAAATAAAAAAAAACATCGGCTGGAAGCTATACAAATACGAACAACAAGAACAAGTAAAGAAAGGCAGTACACCCAAGGGCGCTCAGATGTTCGAGGGTCGGCCTGGAATTCAAACACTAACCCTCGCTTAGGTGAGACAGGCAGTCGGGCCAACCATTCACGATCCGACGACAACCCAACTGACCGACAGTCAACGGACCCACCAACTAGATAAATTCCACTTCACCCGACCAAGGCACAACAACGAGTTCAACGGAACAACGTAGAAGATATTGGCGCCCATAACCAATCATACATGGAGCTGTCAAACTACACTCCGTGCTGGACAGCAATAACACGATGAGTAGACTTAATTGCCTGAAATTTACGTCAACGGCCAGGGCAGATAACCGGAACGTTAACGGCCACAAGGTAGAAGATTCCCCTGGTGCACTTCAATTCAAATAACCAAATACAGTGAACTCCACCGGAGGGTAGCTAGAATTTTTCAACTTGAAAACCACGATGTTGCTCGCGGGAATATCCCAACAGCCGACAACCAACTCCAAACGACACAATGTGAACAGTATCGACTTGCTGGTAGGTTAAATCAAAACTCAACTTTCGAGTCCTGGGTCGGTGAGCCACGGACCTCGTAGCAACGGGAACAGCGCCACATACTCCGACACCGCGTAGAGACCGCCAGTGGGCCCAGCCAATTTACGTCCCGCGGAGAGTTCCTCGCTGCTCCATGCCAACTGACCGACTGCTCAGGCCCGGAAACGGTGAGAGGACCAAATACGTCGGCGATGAGACGACCAAGCGAACGACCAACCAACGGCGTCCCACTCCAATCTGCCTCCGTCGGACAGTTCATGTGTGTCGCCAGCGGTCGGCGAACACTGGCTGTCGGCGCCTCACCGGCGCTCCGTCCCCGACTTCACTGCTGCTGCATCCCGACTGCACTGCTGGTCCGTCTCGAACTGCTTGCCAGACACACGACGACCCGGAGATACTACCGGTCGCTCCAGAGATAGTACGACAGAGCACCTATCAATACGCGCTGCTGCTGCCGCTCACGGGCAAGTAAGGCAAGAAGTTAGTGACGCCAGTATATGGAATAAGAAAACGAGGCGACAGTACCGTAATAGAAGATGACAAACAATAAATGGGATAAACGCGAGTCGTGCACAGCTCAGTCACCTCCCTAAGGGTGAAAGTTTAATTCAGTTATGTGAGTAATATCTGCAAAAAATTTGATAAATGTCAGATTGGCACTTCTTGGTGTAACTCTCTCCATACTTGAGCTTCCACTAACTTCAGTACGACTGCCTTATATCTTCTGGCAGTAAAAACTGTCCTCACTGACATTATAGAAAAATTATTCCATTTCCGAACGTTTCGTTAGGATTAAGAACGTAAATTCTCTCGTCAACCAACATATTTATTTATTTATTTATTAACTGCGTATTTAACCTGACTAGGTTAAAGCCTTATGACCCTCTCTTTCATCTGACCAGGAGCAACATATGCCAAAGCAGAATAACCCATCACGGACGAAGCAAAGAGAACATAAGAAGCAAACTAGCACAGGCAAAGAAGGCATTTCTGACCAAGAGAAATCTACCGATATCAAAGGTAGGCCTTAATTTGAGGAAGAAATTTCTCATAATGTAATTTTGGAGCAACGCATTGCGTGGTAGTGAATCATGGACTTAAGGGAAACCGGAACACAAGAGGAACGAAGCATGTGAGGTGAGTTGCTACAGTAGAATGTTGAAAATTAGTTTGACTAAAGTGATAAGGTATTAGAAGCGTTTCCAAAGAGTGGGCGAAGAAAGAAGCATGCTAAAAACACTGACAAGAAGAGAGGAAAAGGATGATAGGTCAAATGTTAAGCCGTTTGGGAACATTATCCATAGAACGAGAGAGAGCTATAGAGGGTAAAATCTGTAGAGGAATACAGAGATTGGGACATACAGCAAATAATTGTGGCTGTAGGGTGCAGGCGCTACTCTGTGATGAAGGGGGTAGCGGAGGAGAGGAATTCGTGGAGGGCTGTATAAACTCGTCAAAAGACTGATGTCAAGGACTAACCATGAAAAAGGTGTATAATGGTGTAGCAAGGAGCGTGTAATTCCAACTGATTAGAGTTGTTTTGCAAGCGATTTATGAGCATAGAAGTGTTGCGTGAGACATAAATGAAGGAAGAAAGTGGATTTTCACTGTATCGCGATAGTGCGATTAATTACTGCGAAATAATTTTCGGGAAGACATAAGAAATGATTATATATGGAACGTTGCAATCAAATATGCCTGAGACTCGTCGACTGTGAATAAATTGAAAATATTAGTCCCGCTGGATATTGTTCCATATTGTGCTCAGGATTTATTTTTATTGTCCAGACAGGCTCTTTGCCGCCTAGGATCATCAGTAATTACTTTGGCTTGTGTCCACGTAAAATCAAAAAAGGCTGCACTAAATTCTGACTACTAGTTTTTAGCAGAGCAATTTTACGATTTAGCAACATTTAATTCTAAAGGAGACACCTCTAGTAAGTGTCGAAACTTAGGCCAATGTAACTACCATTTACGTGCAACCGGTTGGCTCTTTAATCCTATGTTCAAACTAGTATACGGTTGCTGAGTAACAGCTTTGTTAAAAGTTGTACTATTGCATATTTTTCATTGTTTTTTGCACATGTGACCTACGTCCTCAATGATTCGCTAGATGTATTCCATTCTCTGTTTTCCCTTACAGTTTTTACTCTCTATAGCTCCCTCTAGTACCATGGTAGCTAATTCTCAGTGTTTTAGCAGATGTGGTATCATTCTGACACTACTTCTTGTCAGTGTTTTCCAAATTTTCCTTTCGTCTCCGATTCTGCAGAGATCCTCCTCATTCCTTACCTTGTCAGTCTACCTAATTTTGTTCTTCTGTAGCACCATATCTCAAATGCTTCAATTCTCTTCTGTTTCGGTTTTACCTCCGTCGATGTTTCAGTACTGTACAATGCTGTGCTCCAAACAACATTCTGAGAAATTTCTTCCTCAAATTAAGGCCTATGTCTGAAGCTATTAGACTTCTCTCGGCCGGGAATAGACTCTTTGGCAGCGCTAGTCCGCTTTGTGTGTCCACCTTTCTCCCTCTATCATTGGGTAGTTTGCTCCCTAGGTCGTAGAATTCCTAGGCATAACCTACAGGTCGGGCCACGCCCCATACGGACTTACCCTTGGAGTGCAAGCCGCGCAGCTTGCAAGCGACGAGAAGGTGACTCGGCGTCGGGCGGCCGACGTTGGCGCTGGCGAGGAGAGGTGGCGGAGAGGTGTGCACAAGGGTTGGTTCTGAGTTCGGCACAGGTGCTAGATGTGAGCCCCAATGCTGCGGTTTCTGTGGTTCGTTGCCGGTTTGTCTTCTGAACGCTCTGGACGCGTTTCCGCGGCTTCAAAAGAAGTGTTTTGCTTGGTGACTTAACGAAGTGCGTTGCCTCCAGGTTTGAATGTAACCGCCTACGTTACCGCGCGCTCCACTTCTAACCGCTTTCCCGTAGCTCACAGTTGGGTCACATTTGCCTCAAAGTTAAACACGTTACTGTGAGAGACCTTTGTTAAATTTTTATTCCTTCCCTTTTTACTTATTTTTTACGTATTACTATTGAATTCTTGTTCCGATTACCAGCTGAAATCTAAGTCTCGCAGAATTCTGTAGTAAATTTGGTGAAACATTAATTACTACCGCCTACCCGTAAAAGCTTTCTGGCACAGCCCAGAGGAAGTTGTATAGCCAAGCTTTCAGTAGTATTTACGCACGGGAGTTGAGACTGTCCTGCCTGCCGAAGCGTTGATTCGTTTCGGTTACATACCAAGTGCGCTGTATTTTAATCTGATTAACAGTTGGCGTTTGAACTTATTCTGTCCTACAGGAATAAAGGGGGCGGGGGCAGCCTCCTCTGCGCCAGCCCGTGATTTCAACTTATCTAATTGTTAATTACACTACTGGCCATTAAAATTGCTACACCACGAAGATGACGTGCTACTGACGCGAAATTTAACCGACAGGAAGAAGATGCTGTGATATCCAAATGATTAGCTTTTCAGAGCATTCCCACAAGGTTGGCGCCGGTGGAGACTCCTACAACGTGCTGACATGAGGAAAGTTTCCAACCGATTTCTCATACACAAATAGCAGTTGACCGGCGTTGCCTGGTGAAACGTTGTTGTGATGCCTCGTGTAAGGAGGAGAAATGCGTACCATCACGTTTCCGACTTTCATAAAGGTCGGATTGTAGCCTCTCGCGATTGCGGTTTATCGTATCGCGACATTGCTGCTAGCGTTGGTCGAGGTCCAATGACTGTTAGCAGAATATGGAATCGGTGGGTTCAGGAGGGTAATACGGAACGCCGTGCTGGATCCCAACGGCCTAGTATCACTAGCAGTCGAGATGACAGGCATCTTATCCACATGGCTGTAACAGATCCTGCAGCCACATCTCGATCCTTGAGTCAACAGATGGGGGCGTTTGCAAGACAACAATCATCTGCACGAACAGTTCGACGACGTTTGCAGCAGCATGGACTATCAGCTCGGAGACCACGGCTGCGGTTACCCTTTACGCTTCATCACAGACAGGAGCGCCTGCGATGGTGTACTCAATGACGAACCTGGGTGCACGAATGGCAAAACGTCATTTTTTCGGATGAATCTAGGTTCTGTTTACAGCATCATGACGGTCGCATCCGTGTTTGGCGACATCGCGGTGAAAGCACATTGGAAGCGTGTATTCGTCATCGCCATACTGGCGTATCACCCGGCGTTATGGTATGGGGTGCCATTGGTTACACGTCTCGGTCACCTGTTGCTCGCATTGACGGCACTTTGGACAGTGGACGTTACATTTCAGATGTGTTACGACCCGTGTCTCTACCCTTCATTCGATCCCTGCGAAACCCTACATTTCAGCAGGATAATGCACGAGCGCATGTTGCAGGTCTGCACGGGCCTTTCCGGATACAGAAAATGTTCGACTGCTGCCCTGGCCAGCACATTCTCCAGATCTCTCACCAACTAAAAACGTCTGGTCAATGGTGGCCGAGAAACTGGGTCGTCACAATACGCCAGTCACTACTCTTGATGAACTGTGGTATCGTGCTGAAACTGCATGGGCAGCTGTACATGTACACGCCATCCAAGCTCCGTCTGACTCAATGCCCAGGCTTACCAAGGCCGTTATAACGGCCAGAGGTGATTGTTCTGGGTACGGATTTCTCAGGATCTATGCACCCAAATTACTTGAAAATGTAATCACATGTCAGTTGTAGTATAATATATTTGTCCAATGAATACCCGTTTATCGTCTGCATTTCTTCTTGGTGTAGCAATTTTAATGGCCAGTAGTGTATATTATGTTGCTGCATAGTCACATGTGTCTACTTTGTGTGTTTTACAAGGCGAGAGCGAGAATCTTGAGCCGTTCGATTTGATAACTTATCTCTGAGTCCGATTAGTGGCGGTGGGCACTGTCGATGAAATTATCTTATATTTTGTTTCAAACAGTAATTGTAATATTTACCCTCGTTTTATTAATTTTGTGTGTTAACAAGTGTTTTTGGACTGTCTATTCAACTTTTTGAAGCTCAGCTCTTGACATTAGGCGATGTTGTTAATATTGTTAAACCAGTTTAATGTTTTAATAAGTAAATCAAAAGTTTCCTTTTAAGAAGAACTGGCCTCAGTTGCTCAATTAAATTACTTTCACTTTTAAATATTCCAAAATCTTTAACTGTTGAATTCAACTTAATCGGAGTTTCATTAAATGTTATTACATGTTAATGAATGCTGGTTTGAATCTTGCCAATGATGTTCAATCCCAACTTTTCCTAGTCCTTCTACTTACAAGCGAACAGAAGCGGAATCAAACGTCTCACCATGTTTGATGGTAATTTTCTCGCTATTCTCGTTTTGATTATCTCTCATCACTTTCGTCTTTCTTCGATTCACTCTCAGCCCATATTCTGTTCTCATTAGACTGTTAAATCCATTCAACAGATCCTGTAACTCTTCTTCACTTTCACTGACGATATCAATGTCATCGGCGAATGTTATCGTTGACATCCTTTCACTATGAATTTTAATCTCACTCTTGAACATTTCCTTTATTTATGTTGTTGCTTCTTCGATGTGTAAATTGAACAATAGGGAGGAAAGACTACGTCCCTGTGTTCCACCTTTTTAAATCCCAGCCCTTCGTCTCACACCTACTGTTCCCTCTTGGTCCTTGTACGTATTACATACTACTTGTCTTTCCCTATAGCTTACCCTTATTTTTCTAAGAATTTAGAAGATTTTGCACCATTTGAATTTGTCGGAAGCTTTGTCCAGCTCGAAAATACCTACGAACGGTTCTTTGCTCCCAATATCAACTACGAGCTCAGTGCTGCCTCTCTCATACCTTTACCTTTCGTAAATATATCCACAATTTTCTTTTCCATTCCTCTGTATATTATTCTTGTCAGCAACTTGGGTGCATGAGCTGTTAAGCTGATTATGGAATAATTCTCGCTCTTGTCGGCCGTTGCTATCGTCGGAATAGTCGGGATGATAATTTTCCGAATGTCTGATGGTATATCGCCAGTCTCATACCTCGTGCATTCTACACATCAATGTGAATAGGCATTTCGTAGCCACCTCCACCAGTGACTTAAGTAATCTGCTGGAATATTATGTATCCCTTCCGTCTAAAGCTCTTTTAAATTCTGACTGTAATACTGAATCTCTGGTCTCTACCTTGTCGACTCCTGTTTCTTCTTCTGTCACCGGACAAGTTCCCCCTCATAGCGGCCTTCAGTCTACACTTTCCATCTATTGGCTTTTCCCTGTACATCAAACAGTGGCTTATCTATCCATTGTACTGTAGATTCTGTCTGCTGAAATGTACACAGTAACTCACTCCCAGACCTATCTTCCTATTTGTAATGAACCCTCTTGACGTAACACCATTTTTCTGCTGCTTTTGATATTACCCTATACTTGTCTGACCGTAAATCCTTGTCTTCCTTTCCAGTTCACTTCGTTGACCCCTTATATCTAGGTTGAGCCTTTGCGTTTCCCTTTCCCTACCACGTCAAAGCTTCTGACATTCTACGTCCCGACAAGTAGTACGTTATGAGGATGGTATCTGTTCTTCGGGACATGTCCGAAAGAACAGAACAATCTTCATATAGCTAAGGCTAACCGGCCATTGACCTTCTTCTTCTGTGCTGGTTGCACACGCATTGCCCGAACTCTTACGGGACTCGGTAAGATCGTCTGCCGCGAGCAATGAGTGTGGGGCAGCGACACTACGGATGTAGTGTGTGGACATTATGTTGAGAATGTGGGTTTTAGGGGGGTGTGAAAGGGATAAATCACCGCAATCGCACTATACTCTGTGCCCTCGGTGGCTCAGATGGACGCCGGCACGGTAACTCAGCGTTTTAGGTCGAACGGTTAGCTGCCCTCTGTAATAAAAAAACTGAATTAATGCATCAACGACGAACTGAAACAGGTGTCTTGCGACGTCTGCCACGTGAAGATGCAACTAACGAAAACGAACAAAATGAGATAAAGAAAGAAAGATGGATAGAGCATCTGCCACGTAAGCAGGAGATCCGGGGTTCGACTCCCGATCGGGGCACACATTTTCAACTGTTCCCGTTGACGTATATCAACGCCTGTCGACAGCTAAGGGTCTTTATTTAATTATCATCTCAAGTAGAACGTTGTCTTTTCGTTGGTTATTCAATATTTTTCTCATGGTCACCTCCACCGTGGCAGTTCCATCGCTGAGGTCCGAATGGAGGGACTATTCCAGAATCTTTTGCCAACGAAGAGTTCATCATCATGACACTTTTTCAATTACAGGCCACATGTCCTGTGGATACACATTATGTTTCTTTAATGCAGCGGTTTCCATTACCTTCTGCATTCTCATGCCGTTGATCATTGCTGATTGTTCCGCTTTCAGGGGCAGTTTCCCCTCCCAAGGGCAAGAGAGTGCCCTGAACCTCTGCCCGCTCATCCGTCCTCTTTCACAAGGCAGTTGGCAGAAAGAGGGTGACTTTTTCGGACTCCAATGCTTATTGTTATTCCAGGTTGGACTGTCTATTCAACTTATTGAAGCTCAGCTCTTGACATTACGCGATGTTGTTAATATTGTTAAACCAGTTTGATGTTTTAATAAGTAAATCAAAAGTTTCCTTTTAAGAAGAACTGGCTTCAGTTGCTCAGTTGCTGGGACTCTAACCCGCGACTGAGGACGCTTTGATTAATAATCAAAGATGATGCCCTTAGACCATGGGTCAAAGTAAAGCGCAGGCGTTTAAACGACGTAACAGCGTGAAGCAATACACTACTAATGCTGTGTCCGAATTTTACGGGCTTTCTTGTCCTACTCATGCACGTTAACTTACATTTTTCTACATTTAGAGCTAGCTGGCATTCATCACATCAGCTAGCAATTAAGTGTAAGACGTGTTGTGTCGTCCCACGCTTATTCACTTTCGACACTTTCGCGTACACCACAGCATAAACAAACAATCGCAGACTGCTGCCTACCCTGAAAGCCAGATCGCACGTAGTCTATACGCGGTCTCCTTTATAAAAGAGCTGCACTTTCCTCGAATTCTTCCAGTGAACAGAATTCAACCATTCGCCTTTCTTATCACCGACCTTACGTGCTTTTATATAGGAAATAATAGGAGTCCTACCGTTCATCGTTACCTTCCTCCAGTTATTTCCTACCCAGCCGTGAAATATCGCTCACGTACATACTCCCCAAGCATGGTGCACGACAGAGCGTACCTTGTTGTACAACTGCTAGTCATTCCCTTTTCTCTTTCCCTGCAAATGGAGTGCGGGGAAAACGACCTCTCCGCACGAGCCCCACTTCATCCTATCTTGCCTTCACTGTCCTTACGTGAATTGTACGTTGACGGCAGTGGAATTGTTCTGTAGTCAAACCGCAAGTGCCGCTCCCCTATATATCGTTTCGCGAAAAGTACATCGCCTTTCCTCCAGGGATTCCCATTTCAGTTCATGAAGTATCTCCGTAATATTCGCGTACGGATCGAACCTACCGGAAACAAATTTAGCGTCAGGCCACCGGATCGCTTCGACGTCTTCCATTAAGGGGAGACGGAAGGCAAGTGAGCTTCAAAAATTAGATTTTTAGATTTTAGCATATTTGAAATGCTTGGTCTTTCCTGCGTGAAACAGTTCAAATGGTTCAAATGGCTCTGAGCACTATGCGACTTAACTTCTGAGGTCATCAGTCGCCTAGAACATAGAACTAATTAAACCTAACTAACCTAAGGACATCACACACATCCATGCCCGAGGCAGGATTCGAACCTGCGACCGTAGCAGTTGCTCGGTTCCAGACTGCAGCGGCTACAACCGCAAGGCCTCTCCGGCCGACGTGAAACAGTTTTTGTTTTATATAAATACGACAATTTTTTCGTGAGGTATGATGGTTTTCCTGACGCTCTGTGCAATCTGGCATTTAAATGCCACGCCTTCCTTTTAGCGCCACGCAGAAATAATGCACCGCATTTAATAACAAGAATTAAATTAAACCCATTGTTAGAGACCTTTGTAAACATACCTTTTTGAAGAAATGTCTTCATGGGAAAACCCAAAATTTAAATGAATGTGTAAATTCTGTCACTTGGAACCGGTTACCGAAAACTGTATTTGTACAGCTTACAACCCTCAAATTTGGTGTTTATGATGCTATTTTACGCTTCAGTGTTGGTATAATTAGAAAACGGGATGTTTTGGAAGTATTGGGCATAAAATCTAGTGGAAATTCTGCAAAATCCTTGGTGCAAATAGATAAAGAGAGAATCCGCAAAGCAGATATTGCTAATTTAAAATGCACAAAAGAAGTCAGACAGAAAGGAAGAGGGACCAGGAGAAGAAAAGAAGATCAGTATGATTCAGGTAATGCTCAGTAGGGTGCAGGAAAATATTAGTGGTAAGTAATTCTCATCAATCGTCGTCGTCGGCTGATACTCGTATCCGAGTTTTCATTTCTCTCCTGAGATTTCCTTTGTCACGGTTCAGGCGTGGAAGTGTCGTTGATGGCTTAGCAATCCAATCCTAGCGTGGAACAGGCGGCCACAGACATTACAGCTGATGGGAGGTGGAGGACGTGGCTGAGCCTGGAGGAGTTTACGTCTCTGGCGTTTGTCATTCTCCATTCTTCGACGTTCCAGCTCAAAGTTTTGAAGAGCGTTTGAGGTAACTGAGCGCCAGCGACTTCGGTCTTCTGCTATTGTGGACCAGTTACTCGGATCGATGTTCAAGTTTTTCGGATTTTTCTTGTACTGATCCTTATAACGTTTGAGAGGGGCACCTCGTGGCCTTTTACCTGTGCTCACTTCGCTGTACAGCATTTGGCGTGGAAGTTTGTCATTTTTCATCCGCTGGACATGTCCGACCCATCTGAGTTGATGCCCAATGATAAGAGCTTCCATGCTATGCATTTTTGCTTTCTCTAGAACAGCCGTGTTGGATATGAAGTCATCCCATTTCAGGTTCATGATATATCTTAGCGTCTGTTGGTTGAAGCGTTCTAGTTTCTTCAGATCGCAGCGATATAACGTCCAGGTTTCGCAACCATATAGCAGGGTGGAAATGACTACAGCTTTGTACACCATCAGTTTGGTGTACAGTGTTAGGTCTTTATTCAGGAAGACACGCTTTGTAAGACGACCAAATGCTACATGTGCAGCACGTACTCTATCCTCCACATCTTTTCCAGATGAGCAGTTGGATGACAGTATGCTTCCCAGGTAGAGGAAATGGTCCACTTGTTCCAGGAGTGTATCATAGATGGATATGCTGAAGTCAGGAACGGAGGAGCCAGGAGTTGGCTGCGCCATCACCTTTGTCTTTGAAATATTGATGGAGAGACCAAATCGTTCGTACGCCCTGCTGAAGGAATCAACTGACAGCTGCAACTCTGCAAGTGAATGAGCTGGAGAGGCATTGTCATCAGCATACTGCAGCTCTGTCACACGAGTGGTACTGGTGAACCTTTTTGAATGGAGTCTGGACTGGTTGAATAATCCTCCATCAAACCTGTACTTTAGTTCTATTCCTGCATTGTTTACGGTTGTCTCGTAAAGCATAGCTGCCAGATACAATGCAAATAATGTAGGTGCAAGAACGCATCCTTGTTTAAGCCCACTTGTTATTGGGAATTCACCAGTCATTTCATTCTGGCAGAGGACCTGTCCAGTCATATCAACGTGGAGAGCTTCAATCAGGTCAACAAAATGTTCAGGGCAGCCGAAGCGTTTTAAGACCATCCACATGGCTTCTCTGGGAACTGTATCAAAGGCCTTTTCTAGATCGTAGAAAACAAGTAGTAAAGGCTTTTGCTGTTCTCTGCACTTCTCCTGTAGTTGTCGTGCACAGAAGATCATGTCAATTGTCCCTCTTGAAGGTCGAAACCCGTATTGAGACTCAGGTAGTATAGTCTCTGAAAGTGTCTGGAGGCGATTTAAAAGGATTCTTGCAAAAATTTTTCCAGTGACAGAGAGTAGAGATATTCCCCGGTAGTTACCACAGACGCTTCTGTCGCCCTTTTTGAAGATGGTGACAATTGTGGAGTTCTTCAAGTCAGCTGGTACCTTGCGGGTTTCCCACATTAATATAATAAGTGAGAAGAGTCTAGTTTTTAGAGGCAAGCCGCCACCCTCAATAAGCTCCATCGGGATGCTGTCAGGTCCAGGAGCCTTCCCAGGTTTCACACTCTTGAGTGCCTTGCAAAATTCTTGAAAAGTTGGAGGATCAGCCAGCCAGGGTTTTGGAGGGTGCTGTGGGACATTTTTGAGAAAATCTCCAGCGGCAGTAGAAGGGGTGTTTAACAGTGAGCTGAAGTGCTCTTTTCAACGTTTTAAGATGTCCTGACTTTCAGTAAGAATGGTGGAGTTGTCAGCAGCTTTCAGTGCTCCTGATGAGGAGCGGATAGGTCCATACAGCTCTTTAATACCAGCGTAAAAGCCACGCAGGTTCCTTGCATCAGAAAGATTTTGGAGTTCTGTGGCTTTCTGTTGCCACCATTTGTTCTTGATTACTCGTATTTCACTTTGACATTTCTGCTTGAGTTCTTGAAAGTGTGCTTTCTTTTCTGCGCAGGATGGATCTTGAGCAGGGGATAGGTAAGCATCCCGCTTTGCATTGATGATGGCTTGGATTTCTCCGTGGTTGTCATCAAACCAGTCACTTCTTTTCCGTGCACTACAACCAACAACATTCTCAGCAGTTTCTTTGATGATGTTCTTTAATGTGGTCCATTCTTGTTCGACGTCATCTGTGGTTGCTGGAGCTTTGTTAAGTTGTTCGGACAGTATGTCTTGGAAGTGTGAGCGAACATTTTTGTTGTTCAGGTTGCTTATGTTGAATTTTCTGCGTGGTGGGCTTGAAAAGTGGGATCGTGGCTTGCGATACTTTGGTACTCTCAAACGGCTGACTAAAAGTCTATGGTCCGTCCAGCACTCATCGATGTTTAATGCTGCTTTTGTGATGAGAATGTCTTTCTTGTCACGCTGTCGCGTAATAACGTAGTCTATAAGATGCCAATGTTTGGTGCGTGGGTGCATCCATGTGGTCTTATAGCGGTTACGCAAACGGAATTGGGTATTGGAGATGAAAAGCTCGTGCTCAGCACATAGACCAAGAAGTAGCAACCCATTTGCATTGCAGTTTCCCACCCCTTGTTTACCCATGACATCTCTCCTAAAACGGTTGTCCCTTCCCACTCTGGCGTTGAAATCACCAAGTAAAATTAATTTATCTTGAATGGGTATTTTAGAGAGAGTACTGTTCAGTTGGTGGTAGAACTGATTCTTTGTGTCTTCATCACTGTCTAAAGTAGGAGCATATGCAGAGACGAAGGTGATGAATCTGTCTGAACCAATGGGTACTCTAAGAGTCATCAGTCTTTCATTAATTGAGACAGGTGTAAGTCGAAGATCTTTCACTATTTTCGTTTTTACAGCAAATCCTGCACCATGGATGCATGGTTCTCCTGCATCCTTTCCCTTCCAGAAGATGGTGTACCCTGAACGTACCTCACTAATGTGTCCCTCACTTGAGAGTCTTGTCTCACTCAAGGCAGCTATGTCTATATCTAGACGGGCTAGTTCTTGGGTGATAAGAGCGGTTCTTCTCTCTGGTCTGTAATTGTTCACGTCCAGGAGGGTCCTGACATTCCATGTCCCTATTGTCATAATCATTTCATTCTTCTTTTGTTTACGTCCGCAGTATAAGGAGTGACCTACTGGGTGCGGATTCCCAGCCCGGTTCAAGTGTGACTTCCGATGTTTAGCCCACATTTTCTAGGGCCTTCCCCATTCAGGGTGGGCAGCGGTCATCCTAAATAGGCCTGCCCAGTCGCAGATGCAGGACCGGATTCCCAAGTAGTCACACGGGTTCTCAGGAAGGCGACCATCACACACCTGCCGCCAGTGTGCAGGTCCAGACTAGTAGCTTCCAGCCTCACTCGGAGCCTGCTACCATCGTCCTTATCCCATCGCCATTGGTCTTTAGAGAAAATGACAGGAGAAATTGCCATTTGCGTGAATTTCTTTAAGGTGGATTACAGCTTGCGAGGAAGTGACCCACACACTATAATTCTGGAACAATTCATCACGGCACATATGTATGTGATATGTGACTTCAGGTACCAGAACTGCAACGAACTGCCGCGAGCTCAATGATGGCTGAGCGGCGCCTTTACAGCCAGTTCGTCTGGCATGACCTCTTCCGCCTCCACGATCTTTGAGAACCTGGGATATAAGATTCTTCTTCCGCTCGCTTCGCCCTTGGGTCGGAGGGTAGATAATAGATACTAGAGAGGAAAGTGAAAGACACCCTTGGGCCTCGGAAACCTAATACCGTTGGGGTCGAAGAAACCAAGAGTTGGCCGAGGGGGGCCGGATAGGAAAGGAAACAGGAGAAGCCTGACACAAGTAAGTGGAAGTAATGCCAGGCTTAGCTAAGGGCCCGTGTGGTTGCCACCCACATACTCCCAAGACGGGAGCCCCCTGCGGGCAATTCTCATCAATAACTATACTGGAATTGCAATATCAAACTTTAAATTCTCATCAATAACTATACTGGAATTGCAATATTAAACTTTAAACAGATTTTTCTCAAAACTACATTTTTTTACTTTTAGGTACCATTATTTGATAAACTAATGGGGTTAGAAACATGAAATTTGGTCAATTTGTACTGCTGATGGTAATAAGTTATTACAAGTAAATTGAGAACCACCAAACAAACTGAAACTTTCTGGCAGATTAAAACTATGAGCCAGACCGAGAAGCTAACTCGGGATCTTTGCCTGGTGGAGCACTTGCCCGCGGAAGGCAAAGGTCCCAAGCTCGAGTCTCGGTCCGGCACACGGTTTTAATCTACCAGAAAGTTTCATATCAGCGTACACTCTGCTGCAGAGTGAAAATCTCATTCTGGCACCAAACAAACTGTTTTATAATACTTAATGTACAAAAAAAGTTAAATTTTTACTAGTGAAAGGATAATTTTTTTCCTTCAAAACCAGAAGAGGTATTATGTTCATTTTACTTGTTAATTGAGGCATATGTGTTATATGTATATGCAGTAAAAATTTCATTGTTTTATCACTTATAGTTCTTTTGAAAAGTGTACCTATTCAATGGGTAAAGTAGCATTGGCACAATAGGGATAAAAATTGCCTTCCGTCTCCCCTTCCGACCTGATGGGCATCCCAGCAATACTGAAGAATGAGTCGCGCTGACGTTCTAATGCGGTCTCCTTTATAGATGAGCTACACTTTGCTTGAATTCCCCCAATGAACCGAAGCAGACAATTCGCCTTCCTTAGTACCGACCTTAAGTGTTCGTTCCATTTATTATTGCTTTACAGCAATACGTATAGACACTTAATCGACGTGACTTTGTCTAGCAGCATACAGCTAACACTGTATTTGAACAACACGGAATTGTTTTTCCTACTCATCCGCATGAATTTTACATTTAGAGTAAGCTGCCTTTTTAGAGTAAGCTGCCTTCCTCACACCAAATAGAAAATTTCTCTTCATCCTGTATCTTCCTACAGGTACTCAATGACAACAATTTCCCGTTCACTACAGCGTCATCAGCAAGAATGTTGCTTACCATATCCACCGGATCGTGTGAGGCGACAAAAGTCATGAGGCAGCTATATGCACATATGCAGCTGGCTGCAGTATCGTGTACAGAAGGTGTAAAAGGGCAGCGCATTGGTGAAGCTGTCATTTGTACTTAGGTGACTTATGTGAAAGGCTTCCCGTTCTGTTTATGGCCGCACGAAGGGAATTAACAGACTTTGAACGCCGAATGGTAGTCGGGGCTAGACACATCGGACATGACATTTAGGAAATCATTCAGGAAGCCAATATTCCGAGATCCACGGTTTCACAAGTGCACCGTAAATAGAAAATTTCAGGTGTTACCTCTCACCATGGACAACGCAGTGGCCGACGGCCTTCTCTTAATGACCGAGAGTAGAGGCGATTGCATGAAATAGCCGCAGGAATCAATGTGGTACGGACAAAGTTCGTATCCGGTAGGACATTGCGGCGAAATCTGACGTTAATGGGCTATGGCAGCAGACGACCAACGCGAGTTCCTTTGCTGACAGCACGACTTCGTCTACAGAGCCTCTCCTGGGCTCGTGACCATATCGGTTGGACCCTAGACGACTGGAAAACGGTGGTCTGGTTACATGAGATCCAATTTCAGTTGGTGAGAGCTGGTGATAGGGCTCGACTGTGGCTCAGAACCCCGAAGCCATGGACCCTGGGCCCAGGCTAACACCAAGGCACAGTGCAGGCTGATGGTGGCTCGATAATCGTGTGGGCTTAGTGTACATGGTATGGATTGGATCCTCTGGTCCAAATGAACCGATCACTGACTGGAAATGGTTATGTTGGCTACTTGGAGATAATTTTCAGCCATTCATGGACTTCGTGTTCCGAAGCAACGATGTCGTGTCACCGGGTACAACTGTTCCCGATTGGTTAGAAGAACAACCTGGACAGTTCGAGCGACTTATTTGTCCGCCCAGATCGCCCGACATGAATCAGATGGAACATTTATGGGACCTAATCAAGAGGTCAATTCGTGCACAAAACCCTACAGTGACATCACTTTCGACATTTTGGACAGCTACAGAGCAGCATGGTTCAATACTTCTGCAGGGTAATCCATGATACATCGAAAAGCTGCACTATGCCTGGAAAAAGGAGGTCGGTCACCATTTTAAGAGCTGTACCCTTAATTTTGTCACCTCAGTGTATAAAGATCAAGAGCGATGCTATCGCACGTCCTCGGGTACTCCTAACGATACACTTGTCTCTGGTGAAGTCTCGACCTCCAGGACAACGTACTGGGTTCCATTACTTAACAAGTCTCGAACCTCTCACATATCTGGGATCTTAATCCGTTTGCTCGAGCCTTCGTTGACAATCTGCAGTGGGACAATGTATCTAACGCTTTCAAGAAATCTAGGAATATGGAATCTGCGTATTATCTTTCAGTCATCGTTCGCACCCAGGACGTTGTGTTGCAAAGAAGCCTGTGTTTCGCAAGAGCGATGCTTTCTAAATCCGCACTGATTTGCGGACAGAAGCTTTTCTGTCTCAAGGTTTCTGTCTTTACGGGGTGTCCCAGGAGGAATAGTCGATATTTAGAGATCTACATCTACATCGTACTCCGCAAGCCACCTAATGGTGTGTGTCGGAGGGTACTTTCAGTACCACTATCTGATCCCTCCAACCCAGTTAACTCGCGAATTGTGCATGGGAAGAATGATTGTCGGTGATCCTCTGTATTGGTTCTAATTTCTCGAATTTTCTCTTGGTGGTCAATACGCGAGATGTATGTGGGGGGAAGTAATATGTTGTCTGACTCCTTCTGAAAAGTGCTATCCTGAAATTTCAGTAGTAAATCTATCCGTGATGCACAACGCCTCTCTTGTAACGTCTGCCAGTGGAGTTCGTTTAGCATCTCCGTAACGCTCTCTCGCCAGCTAAACGACCCCGTGACGAAACGCGCCGCTCTTCGTTGCATCTTGTCTATCTCTTATATCAGTACTATCTGATTGGTATCCCAGATAGATGAACAATACTCAAGAATCGGGGGAACATCACCTTATAAGCCACTTCTTTCGTGGATAAGTTACGTTTCCTTAAGATTCTTCCGATGAATCTGAGTCTGGTGTCTGCTACTCCCACTATCTGCTTTATACAGGGTGTTACAAAAAGGTATGGCCAAACTTTCAAGAAACATTCCTCACACACAAAGAAAGAAAATATGGTATGTGGATATGTGTCGGGAAACGCTTACTTTCCATGTTAGAGCTCATTTTATTACTTCTCTTCTAATCACATTAATAATGGAATGGAAACACACAGCAACAGAACGTACCAGCGTGACTTCAAACACTTTGTTACAGGAAATGCTCAAAATGTCCTCCGTTAGCGAGGATACATGCATCCACCCTCCGTCGCATGGAATCCCTGATGCGCTGATGCAGCCCTGGAGAATGGTGTATTGTATCACAGCCGTCCACAATACGAACACATAGATTTGGTACCGGGGTTGCGTAGACAAGAGCTTTCAAATGCCCCCATAAATGACAGTCAAGAGGGTTGAGGTCAGGAGAGCGTGGAGGCCATGGAATTGGTCCGCCTCTACCAATCCATCGGTCACCGAATCTGTTGTTGAGAAGCGTACGAACACTTCGACTGAAATGTGCAGGAGCTCCAGCGTGCATGAACCACATATTGTGTCGTACTTGTAAAGGCACATGTTCTAGCAGCACAGGTAGAGTATCCCGTATGAAATCACGATAACGTGCTCCATTGAGCGTAGGTGGAAGAACATGGGGCCCAATCAAGACATCACCAACAATCACTGCCCAAACGTTCACAGAAAATCTGTGTTGATGACGTGATTGCACAATTGCGTGCGGATTCTCGTCAGCCCACACATGTTGATTGTGAAAATTTACAATTTGATTACGTTGGAATGAAGCCTCATCCGTAAAGAGCACAATTGCACTGAAATGAGGATTGACACATTGTTGGATGAACCATTCGCAGAAGTGTACGCGTGGAGGCCAATCAGCTGCTGATAGTGCCTGCACACGCTGTACATGGTACGGAAACAACTGTTTCTCCCGTAGCACTCTCCATACAGTGACGTGATCAACGTTACCTTGTACAACAGCAACTTCTCTGACGCTGACGTTAGGGTTATCGTCAACTGCACGAAGAATTGCCTCGTCCATTGCAGGTGTCCTCGTCGTTCTAGGTCTTCCCTACTCGCGAGTCATAGGCTGGAATGTTCCGTGCTCCCTAAGACGCCGATCAATTGCTTCGAACGTCTTCCTGTCGGGACACCTTCGTTCTAGAAATCTGTCTCGATACAAACGTACCGCGCCACGGCTATTGCCCCGTGCTAATTCATACAGCAAATGGGCATCTGCCAACTCCGCATTTGTAAACGCCGCGCGGGATTAGCCGAGCGGTCTAGTCGCTGCAGTCATGGACTGTGCGGCTGGTCCCGACGGAGGTTCGAGTCCTCCCTCGGGCATGGCTGTGTGTGTTTGTCCTTAGGATGATTTAGGTTAAGTAGTGTGTAAGCTTAGGGACTGATGGCCTTAGCAGTTAAGTCCCATAAGATTTAACACACATATGAACATATATTTGTAAACACTGCACTGACTGCAAAACCACGTTCGTGATGAACACTAACCTGTTGATGCTACGTACTGATGTGCTTGATGCTAGTACTGTAGAGCAATGAGTCGCATGTCAACACAAGCACCGAAGTCAACATTACCTTCCTTCAATTGGGTCAACTGGCGGTGAATCGAGGAAGTACAGTACATACTGACGAAACTAAAATGAGCTCTAACATGGAAATTAAGAGTTTCCGGACACATGTCCACATAACATATTTTCTTTATTTGTGTGTGAGGAATGTTTCCTGAAAGTTTGGCCGTACCTTTTTGTAACACCCTGTATAGTCATTCCACTTAAGATCGCTCTTGACAGTTACGCCTAGATGTTTTACGGGAGACGCTGTCTCCAGCTGTTGGTCATCAATAGTGTAGCTGTACAGTAGTGGATTTCTATTCCTAACTATGCGCAATATTTTACAATTATTTACGTTCAGGGCCAACTGCCAGAATCTGCACCATTCATCAATTCTCTGTAGGTAGTTCTGCAAATTCTAACTATCTTCTGGGGTTGTTACTTTGGTATAAACAACTGAATCATTTGCGAATAGCCTTAAAGAGCATCTGACGCTTTCTGCTAGATCATTTATACATATTGTGAACAGCAACTGTCCTATGACAGGAACGGTCATTCGAAGCAAAAATGTCTAGTAAATATGGCCTCCAAAATGCATTCCTTAAAAGCTCTGAATATTTGTTCATCTTCGTGACTGTCAAACATCTCTTCTATGGAAAACTCTTTACTTTCAATAATTTGAGCTGTGATACTATGGACAAAAACAAAAAAAATCTTCAATAAACATTCCGTTCAAAGTGAATACCTTAAGACCTATAAGCATTACTATTCACTACTATTAAACACGTCTCCTCTATTGAACAGATCATCGTAGCTCTGAAGTTATGCATTTTAGTGTACACATCTACTAGACTTTTTTCTGGTTTTGGTCCACACTACCTCCTCCCAAAATACTGAAAGCAAAGAGCCTTCAGTAGAAGAGATGTGTTTCAGAGTAACACGGTCGAACAACTGCTCGTAGCTCTGAAGGCACGCATTTAAATCCCATGTTTACTGGACTATTTTGCTTCGAATCATCGTTCATGTCGTAGCCATGAATATTATCCATTCGTCCTGGGCCACACTGTATAGGCGCCATTAGACTCCCTGTCTTCGTGCTACCCCCTCATTCCCAACGAGCGGGTTGCGTTTAATGACATCCACACGTATCCTAGCAATCGCCAGTATGGCGTACAGGGAACAGCGCCCTTGAGGAAGCAGTGTAGGGACAAACCGGTACAGGTTTCGTACGATTTGCATTATTACCAGTTTGACTCTGCGACGGCAGAATCTTCAGATAGTGATCGACCTGATGGCAACTCGTTAAATGCTCAGACCTACGCTCAGAAACATCGTCGAACGTTATGTTCGATTTAATAGAGTTAGCACTGAAAAGTTAACAGACAAAACCATTTTAACATAAAAAAAGTTGAGGATTGGGAAAATACAGATTTGTCACGAAAATCTATACCTTTGTAACATACCAACTTTTGTTTACAAAACAGACAACTTTTTTACAAAAAAAGTTGAGGACTGGGAAAATACAGATTTATTACGAGAATCTACACCTTTGTAACATACTAACTTTTTTTTTGTTGCAAAATGGTGAATATTATCAAGCGTACACTTCATTATTGAATTATGCGACCCATTCTTCTTGAATAAGACTAGTTTCTTTTTCGACATCTCATCAGCATTATATATATCTTTTACTGGAGTCGTTGGGATGACAGTGTGTGTATCTGTTTACTGATTTTGTTTCTTCGTGGACCAAAAAATCATTTACTTACGTTGTATCAGCAACGTGTCAATTTTGTGACACTAAAATATCAAGCTGTTGTTCTTATGAGGTATGTTACGTTGTGATAAAATACGTCGTTATGTGACAAAATTAAAATTTTTTATGCGTAACTTTTAAGGCAGGGAAACCGTAGTTCATTAGTGAAAACTTTCCATGCTATTGTAAGAAACTAACTAGGCTACTGTGTATCTTTTATTCTGACGTCTTGCAACATCAGATTCGTGACCGATCAAACAAAAGGGAACTTGAATTAAATATATACTGAAGAACTCGAGTGTAATTAATTTACCTGCTGGAAACGGAATCAAAAACTTTGATCTGAGTGTCTTTCACCCTTGTTTGTCGCGATTGATTCTAGACGCGCTTATTGACTAGACAGACGCACTAGTTGTGACGCACACACAACTTGGCGTACGGCGTAAACTTTTGGTGCCACCTCCTGTATTTACCGTTTAAAATTTTTTATTGAGCAAGATTTGTCTTTTATGTACATAATAAGTATTGTGTGGAATCTGCTCTATAATAATTGCACTAATTCCCTCCTGATCCACGTTAACTACAAAAATGTACAAACTGTGGACACATTGCTGGCTGTACCATCTAGAAGTGACAAACTACAAGGTGACGTGACCTGTGTGTTTTGTGTTTACGGTTATACGAATCGACCTGTGAGGTTACGCGTCAGCTAGACACAATTCGCTTCTGATACCGTGATTCATGTGCTCGCGAAGTGTAATTCGTGTCCTGCTTTCACTTCTACACTTCCCTCATGGTCTCTTCGCGAGAGAGACGTAGGAGGAAGCAATATACTTGTCAAGTATTCCGGGAACGTACCCTTTCTGAATTTTAACACTAAACTATGCAGTGAAGAACAGCCGCTCTCTTAAAACACTCACTGCTCTTCTATGGATTTCTCTATTTCCTCTATTAGTTCTGCCTGGCAAGGCTAATCAGATTGAGGAGCAACATACAAGCGATATCTCTCTCGTTAGTGGACTACACTCTGAGGATTCTTGCAATGTATCTCTAACTGTCCATCTGAAACAGACTTGATCACAGAACTTAATATCTACGTTCTTAAGGTGGCTGCTTAGCAGTTCCATCAGGTAAACACAGAAATTAAATTCTGCGATCAAAACATTTGTAAATATTACACTGACGTCACAAAAGTCATGGGATACCTCATAATATCGTGTCGGACCTCCTGTTTCCCGGTATAGTGCAGCAACTCGACGTCGCATGAACTCAACAAGTCGTTGGAAGTCCCCTGCAGAAACCCTGAACCGGCCATAATTGCAAAAGTGTTGCTCTTGCAGGATTTTGTGCACTAACTGACCTCTCGATTATGTCCCGTAAATGTTCAATGGGATTCATGTTCAAATGGCTCTGAGCACTATGCGACTTAACTTCTGAGGTCATCAGTCGCCTAGAACTTAGAACTAATTAAACCTACATAACCTAAGGACATCACACACATCCATGCCCGAGGCAGGATTCGAACCTGCGACCGTAGCTGTCACGCGGTTCCAGACTGACGCGCCTTTAACCGCACGGCCACACCGGCCGGCTGGGATTCATGTCGGGAGATCTGGATGGCCAAATCATTCGCTCAAACTGTCCAGAATCTTCTTCAGACGAATAGTGAACAATTGTTGTCCGGTGAAATGACATTGTTGATTGGGAACGTGAGTCCATGAATGGCTGCAAATGGTTTTCAAGTAGTAAGATAACCGTTTCTAGTCAATGATCGGTTCAGTTTGACCAGAGGAAACAGTCCATTCCATATAAACACAGCCCACACAGTTATGGAGGCACCACAGCTTGCACAGTGCCTTGTTGCCAACTTAGGTCCGTGGCTCTGCGAACACTCGAACCCTATCATCAGCACTTTGTAACAACAACGACTCTGTAATATTGTACATATAAGTAATCATTCCCACCTGATTTTTCGATAAACTTGTGTAATTGATGTTCTGATTTCAATGTTTTTGTTTCAAAAAAAATGGTTCAAATGGCTCTGAGCACTATGGGACTCAACTGCTGAGGTCATTAGTCCCCTAGAACTTAGAACTAGTTAAACCTAACTAACCTAAGGACATCACAAACATCCATGCCCGAGGCAGGATTCGAACCTGCGACCGTAGCGGTCTTGCGGTTCCAGACTGCAGCGCCTTTAACCGCACGGCCACTTCGGCCGGCTTTTGTTTCATGCCATTATGTTAAGAAAACTGTAAATAACTTTCAATGTGAATATTAATGTTTATGTCAAATGTCGAGTAATATTGTAATAGAATTGAAATGTAACAAATGTTGAAACTGTTGTAAGATGTTTAAAATTTTAACTGTACGTCTGGACCAAACGTAGGCAATGTGTTAGGATATGTAGAATGCAAAACCTCGGGTGAATACCCTGTCTGGAAGGGAGCGGTAGTAGGTGGACGGCAAGCGAGCGCGGGAAAATGCGCACGGGCACTGCACGGCACAACGGGCTCAGTAGTTGTTGGAGTTTGGCAATGGTTTGAGCAACACTTTCTGAAGCGAGGAGGCTCTCCTGGAAGACGTAGCTTCACTGAGCCTCGGGTATGCTGTTCCAACGCCCACACAGCATGGCAAAATTCCATAGGCACTAAATGGAAAAGTATTGCGACGCTAAGAAGAATTAAAGTGCCGATACATCAAGAGCCATAGCTGTGATTGCATGTGTGCTCTGTGCCTCGCCATCTCGCCGCCCGCCAACCGCCGCATCGATACTATCAGGTTGAAACTTTTAGTACTGTATTCGTGTGGATCAGAGAGTGAACTGTGTTTGTTTGGTGCAATAATAAACTAAATTTTACCAGAACTTTCCCATCATTTAATTATCCTCACAACTAACCTAGACAGGGTCCTTTCCAAATGTTGTGCAATCCGAGTGTCCCGAAATGAAAATTAAAATTTGTGTTAATAATAATTATTTGCAGAACTAGCTATGTTAAAATGGTGTTTAAAGAAATGTTTTGTTAATGAACCAGTAAATGATAAACGAAGGTCTAACGAAGTTGAAAGATAACTTTAGTATTGATATAGTAATGAAGTTTATTATTTCGAGACTGATTTAAAGGCATTTAAATGAGCAGTAAATAAGATGAAAAGAGTAGTACCTTATATACTGAAAATCTTGAATGCATAATAAACTCAGTAATCAAATTTTTAAATACAGCGATCATAACAGTTTCAGGGTCCCCCCTCATTCATTTGAATTCTGAAGTGTTCTAAATTGGTTTGACCAGCAAAAGTTAAAGTCAATATAAAAGTCAAAATTTATCAGTGTTTTATCTTTATCAAAATTGACATTTTGTGTATTGCACGAAAGTGCAATTTCTAGGGTAACCTATGGCCGATTTTAATCAGATTAATAGACAGTATAAATTTTTGTAGCATACATTATAGTGTAGTGTTATGTATTCATCCATATCAGTACAGAACGTGAAACTATCAGTTCAAAAGATTTTCTGGTTCTAAAATTCGACTATATTATGCAGTGTTACAACTTGTTGTTTTGCATTAATATGTACCAACTTGTATAGGGAAGAAACTCAGTTAATGGGTCAAATGGTTCAAATGGCTCTGAGCACTATGGGACTCAACATCTTAGGTCATAAGTCCCCTAGAACTTAGAACTACTTAAACCTAACTAACCTAAGGACATCACACATACCCATGCCCGAGGCAGGATTCGAACCTGCGACCGTAGCAGTCCCGCGGTTCCGGACTGCAGCGCCAGAACCGCACGGCCACCGCGGCCGGCTCAGTTAATGCCTAATTAGGCTGGCGACCGTATTACTATCTAATTGGTAGCATCTTCTCGGTTGCTTTTGATCCATCCCGACGTGTAATTGCATTTAGAACTTACTTGACGGATCATTGTCATTACAGAGTGAATGTAAGTCTGATTTGCCACCATTCAGCTACATGCAGTCGATAACTATACGAAAATCCTTTCTCATAAGGTGAATCCCGCTCACTTACACAGGCTTTAACGAGTACTGTGTCAGGGATTACAACTTGCCAACATAAATCAGAACTCATGTGACCAGGCCGTGATTTTCCATTCGTCTAGGGTCCAACCGATATGGTCACTAGCCCAAGACAGGTGCTGCACACCTCGGTCGCCTGCTGCCATAGCCCATCAACGCCAAATTTTGCCACACTGTCCTAACGGATAGTTCGTCTCTCGTCCCACATTGACCTCTGCGGTTATTTCACGCATTGTTGCTTTTCTGTTAGCACTGACAACTCTATGCAAACGCCGCTGTTCTCGGTCCTTAATTGAAGGGCGTTCGGCCATTGCGTTCGTAGTGAGAAGTAATGCCTGAATTTTAGTATTCTCGGCACCCTCGTGATACTGTGGATCTCGGAATACTGAACTGTCTAATGATTTCCGAAATGGAATGTGCTATGCGTCCATCTCCAACTACCATTCCGCATTCAGGGTCTGTTAATTCCCGTCGTGGGGATACAATCACATGGGAGACCTGTTCACATGAATGACCTGAGTGCAAATGATAGCTCCAGCAGTTCACTGCTCTTTTATACCTTGTGAACGTGATGCTAACCCCATCTGTATATACAGGGTGTCCCAGCTATCTTGTCCACCCAAAATATCTCTGGAACAATAACAGCTATTGGAAAACGACTTTCACCGGTATCAATGTAGGGCTGGGGCCCATGAATGTACATATTTGGAAACTTATGGTTTTTTAAATGGACCTCCTATATTTTTTCTTCAGCAATCCATAGCATGACAAAGCACATACACAATGGCGTTGATTGCATCGCAATATTCCCATTACATCGCGAGATATTGCGACGCGAAGTTGACGCTTGAAACACCCGACATGCGCTGCTAGCGCACGTCCTGAGGCTCAGGCGTGAACCCCACGCTGCCCGTAATCGCGATGTGATTGACATGTGTAATCACACCTCCATACTTATCAAGAGGTCCGAAACGAATAATACGGTCTGCTGCCATCCTGCATTAACGTCGTACATTCCAGCAGGTATTTATCCCATTGGCTAGGGGTGATGCGGTTCTGTAACATATCTGTGTACCGCAACGTTAGTCACAAAGTTGACTTCGCTTATCGTTAATCCGTTACTAAAAAGGTAATGTCGTTCAACGTTAAAACTTTACTTTACTGTAGATCTAGCGCAAGTGACAGTTAATCATTCACTCGTAATAGTAAAATTCATGTTGATGGTTTTAGTGAAACGAGCAAGTGGACTAAAAGTTTTACCGTTGTTTGGGTAAAAAGTTTTGATTTGGGAAGTTCATGTAGGACATAGAAGATGAATGTAAACATGTTTAACCAATTAGTTTTATTATCACATAATTATCAATGTTATGTTCATCTAATGCGTTAAATGACAAATTGTTGCAAACAAATGTTTCTTAACATCACTGGGTAAAATGGCCCTTTGTAGAAACTTCCACTGTGATACCAGCACTACATACTAAACATAGCGTTCACATCTCATGCTCAAAGTCATGCCCATTGGCTTGCATACATAGGGTCACTCTGCGGATGAAGGATGCCCTACTTCGTGCTACTGTTTCCTCTTTGATGGCTGTACAAGCATCAATAATGCGTTGCTTCATGTCCGCTGGTGTTGTTGGTTCATGTTGGTAAACAGCATCCTTCACTGCTCCCCAAAGAAAATAATCCAGCGGTGTAAGGTCCAGAGATCGGGCAGGCCACCTAACTGGGCCACCTCGTCCAATCCACCTACCAGGGAACTTACTGTTCAGAAGTCGTCGCGCTCGTAAGGTGTTATGTTCAGGGCATCCGTCATGCTGATACCACATGACCATTCTCCGGTTCAGAGGTACGGTGTCCAAGAGAACAGGAAGATTGTGTCGTATAAATATGGAGTATTGTCTGCCATTTTGGATGCCATTTATAAAGAAAGGTCCGATAATGGTATCTCCAATAATCCCACACCAAACATTAACTTTCCACGGACGTTGATGCTCTACCTGACGGAGCCATTTTGGATTGTCTGAGGACCAATAATGCATATTCCTCATATTGACAATTCCTTTGTTGGAGAATGATGCCTCGTCGGTAAAGAGAACATCCGCAAAAAAGTTTGGATTAGTCAGAAGTTTTTGCTGAGCCCACCGACAAAATGTTACCCTATTGCGGAAGTCATTTCCATGAAGATCCTGGTGTAAATGAACATGATAAGGATGAAATTTATGACGTTTAAGAATGCGCTGTGCACTTGATTTCGACACACCAACTTCACGTTCAATTTGACGTGTGCTGATTTGAGGATTCACAGGTATGGTAGCGAGCTCAGCAACTTCAGCACGTTCATCTGCGCGTGTTCTAGGACGATGTCGAGGTCTTGGATTTAAGCTTCCCGTTTCACGGAGACGAGATGTGAGACGACCAAACATCCGGCGCGAAGGCGATGGCTTGTCAGGGAATCGTCTTCTGTACAGTCGTTCTGCCTGAACAGCATTTCGTCCACCTACAACAGGGTACAGTACAGGTATGTAGAGTAGGGTAGAAAACAGACATATTAACTTAATACTCATAATGTTCGCTAACAGTACTATCAACAAACAAGCAATCTCATAACGTATTTCCCGCCAACGTACATTCTCCATAGATCAGCAGCATTTCTACCATATCTTCATGTGTGTACATTATACTGTACAGTATAAGTTCCACAACACAACGTTTATTCACAATGTGTACTACCTCCGTGCCGTCACTAGATTACTCTGATGCACGACTACACTGGCAAGCGGTGTACTGCACGCCAAAGCAACAACAAATGGGATGCTCGGAGGGTGGTGGAGTACAGGAGTTTGCAAGGGTCGCAAATCATAAACAAGGCGAAGTGGTAACTGTGGCAGTAGTGGGAACTACGTTGGACACTTGACTAGGTAGAGCCAGGCCCTGCGCGACAGGCACAATGGGTCATATAAGGCATTAGATAAACCTTATTTTGGGTGTGCAGGATAAATAAGACAACCTGACGGGTGTACACCGATCGGTACTGATTCATATTGTGTACGTAGATACGTAAAACGTGCAAGAGGGAAACCATTATGTGCTTATGAGAGTTGATGGCAGCAGACCGTATTATTCGTTTCGGACCTCTTGATAAGTTTGGGGTTGTGATTACACATGTCAATCACATCGCGATTACGGGCAGCGTGGGGTTCACGCCCGAGCCTCAGGACGTGCGCTAGCAGCGCATGTTGGGTGTTTCAAGCGTCAACTTCGCGTCTTAATATCTCGGGATGTAATGGGAATATTGCGATGCAATCAACGCCATTGTGTATGTGCTTTGTCATGCTGTGGATTGCTGAAGAAAAAATACAGGAGGTCCATTTAAAAAATCATAAGTTTGTGTTAAAAAACACATATTCTTTCGTTTTAGAATGTTTCCAAATATGTACATTCATGGGCCCCAGCCCTACATTAATACCGGTGAAAGTCGTTTTCCAATAGCTGTTATTGTTCCAGAGATATTTTGGGTGGACAAGATAGCTGGGACACCCTGTGTACATATGGCTGTCACATGACTGTAGATCGTTCGGTAGACAGTGCCTAGTTTAATGAATCTCAGGCTGGCATCTGTCCTTCCAACGTTTAGTTTTATGTAGTAGTTTCACTTTAAATGGCTCCGTACGCGTGTCGCAGGTCATACACTCAAAGCAGATTAAAACTGTATACTGGACTGGGATTCGAATCCGAAACTTTACCTTTCGTGAGCGATGGTCTTACCCCTGACCTTCTGAGGCACATGAATAGATAGCCAAGTCGGTAAAGCGTAACCCGCGAGTGGTAAGACTCTTGGATAGTGTCCCAGACCAGCACACAATTTTACTTTTAAGCTACCAGGAAGTTTCGAGATAGACATTTTGTTCGCTCGGGCATACAGATTCGTACAGTCGTGTCACATACGTGGTGTCAGGAAAGGTAGTTGTCTACAAAGGGACAAGTATCCACAAGGACAACGGTACAACATCTGCAGTACCAAGAGCTTTGAGCACCGCGGTGACTGTCGCGGCTTCCCTGGACGTGGAAGTTCAGAGACAATCTCCGACTGTGGAAAGCCCCACAACTCTAATCGTCTTTTGAGACCAGTCTTGGTTCCGAATACGATAGACTTACCCGTGTGTGGATGTTCCGAGGAGAACGAACATTGCCGTGTTGCACACGTCACCGTCATACAAGCCCATCACCTCGTGTAATACAACAAGGTGCCAGTGGGTACATAACACAACCTCTCCTGGTTCGCACAGGCGGCAATTTGGACAGCAGGTGTTACATATGTGACGCTTTAAGACCGCTGATTGAGGCCTATTTTCGAGGTCACCGTGACGTTATCTTTCAACAAGATGACCCACGACCGTATTTTGACAGTGCTGTCCTGACCTACCTCGATACAGGTGTTCAAGTGCTGTCGTAGCACACTGGAAACATTTGGTTATGGTTGACGAGAAATTGGTACGTCACCATTCGCCATCCACTACGATTGATGTAATTTGATATGGAGTTGAAGCAGTATGGAATGACGTAATCGTATCTACCATCCAAGCTCAGTTAAACTTGATGCTCAGACGGGCTAGAGCCATTGTTCCTGTCAAAGGTGGCAGCTCGGTGTACTAAATTTCGCACTTTGTATACCACAGATCATCTATAAATTTAATTATGTATTCTTCCTATTATACTCTACAAGCATTAAATAAAATTTCGATATTTGCTACCGTTCCTGCTGTTGCAATTTCAATGGCCAACAATGAATTACATCATCGCTGGTCGGTGATAATGTAACGTATCTGGTGATACGGGGGTTTCCGACGACCGTCTAGTTAAAAGTGCGAATTCATGCGGCCATTAATAATACCAATGGACGTAATCTAGTGCACTACTGGATAGCATTTGTGCTCCACATGCACATAAAAACGACGTGTGCCGTTACATATGTATTGCCGTTACATATGTAGTGTGATGTGAGGCTCGACGCTTGTGATAAGTCCTTGAAAATAACCGACGGTCGAAATTAGGCAATACCACAGACAATAAATAGATTACAGCCTCCTTGAACCATGTTTTTGTTCTTACTACGGATTTGTTCAAAAAATAGTTCAAATGGCTCTGAGCACTATGGCACTTAACATCTGAGGTCATCAGTCCCCTAGAACTTAGAACTACTTAAACCTAACTAACCTAAGGACATCACAAACATCCATGCCCGAGGCAGGATTCGAACCTGCGACCGTAGCGGTCGCGCGTTTCCAGACTGAAGCGCCTAGAACAGCTGGGTCACACTGGCCGGCACGGATTTGTTGGTGGTGATGTTAACCCTTTTGTGTGCTGTATTGTAACTAATGGGATTTTTTGAATCCTTTTGCAGAGTTTGAGTTTTTATTGAGACATTGGACAGTACTAATAATGTCTTAACTATATTGCTTATATTTGGCTGACTTACCTCGCTTCCTTTTTCTTTAATCATAATTTCTGGTAAACTGCTGATTATAGAGATCTCATTTGTTTGCGTAACGGAGTAAATTTTAGCCGAGTTTCATTTCTAAAATTAATATTAGTACATTTGTAATAATAATAATAATAATAATAATAATAATATGTCTTGTTAATGTAACAAATACTTCGAAATATTCAAGTTACAAAATAATATATGAAAATTTTTCTGTTTCTTTTTTTCCTTTAAAGAGAAAAATTTGTTGGTTCAAATGGCTCTGAGCACTATGGGACTCAACTGCTGAGGTCATTAGTCCCCTAGAACTTAGAACTAGTTAAACCTAACTAACCTAAGGACATCACAAACATCCATGCCCGAGGCAGGATTTGAACCTGCGACCGTAGCGAAAATTTGTTGGAACCTTGGTTGTGTGTCTATCATTTTCCGTAATCAGCCACTGCAAGTAGGGTCTGGCCTCAGTATCGCCGCAAGGGTAATAAAATCAATGTGACGGATGCTGCCAGTTCCTCCACATTTGTCGGCGGACCAGGATAAAAGTCCTTTCAAGTGTGCCCACAAAAAGATATTCAGGGGAATTCGGTCAGACAAACGCGGGGGCCACGAAACAATCTCCACGACCGATTCATTTCCAGCCAAAGTCTCTGTCTAAACACTTCCGCGCTTTTCTTCCAAAGTGTGAATGTGCACCATCATGTACGAGCCACGACCTCTGTCGAGCATGAAATAGAATATCTTTTGGTCCACCCCTTACATTGGTTGTCTCTCCTCAGTATCGTCAGGCTCATTTTCTCTTATATTCCGTCAGTATTAGCAAATTCTTTTGTGTAACGGAGTCCGCCCGAACAAATATTGCTGATCACGTACTTTACGCTATACCCAGCGTCGGCGGAAAGCGGCAATTTACATCTCGTCGCAAACAAAACATTTTTTCAAAACTAATTTTTGTGACCATTTGACAGAAGTATGCCAGATTGGTATAGTGCGGTATTCGGTTGAACCACATGCATAAATATAGCTGCTGCATGATCGTAGCAGACAGGTTAGCGCGTACTATCAGTCGAGACATCAGGAGCATCGGAACAAAGGGAATATTCAGCACTACTGAAGACCGTTGAGGTGGTAGAGAAGCAAGAAATTGAAACTTCCTGACAGATTAAAACTGTGTGCCGGACCGAGACTCGAACTCGGGACCTTTGCCTTCGCGGGCAAGTGCTCTCCTGGCAGAAGTAAAACTGTGAGGAGAGGACGTGAGTCGTGCGTGGGTAGTTCAGATGGTAGAGCACTTGCCCGCGGAAGTCAAAGGTCCCGAGTTCGACTATCGATCCGGCACACAGTTTTAATCTATCAGGGAGTTTCATATCAACGCACACTGAGCTGCAGAGTGAAAATCTCATTCTGGAAGCAAGAAATGGTCAAAGGAAAAAGCAGATTAACAGATGGAGCCTTGTACGAGGGGCGTTCAATAGGTAATCCAACGCTTTTTCTTTTCTTTCTGACAGAAGGTTGGAGGAGGAGGAGGAGGAGGAAATTAGTGTTTAACGTCCCGTCGACAACGAGGTCTTAGAGACGGAGCACAAGCTGGGATTAGGGAAAGATGGGGAAGGAAATTGGCCGTGCCCTTTAAAAGGAACGAACCCAGCATTTGCTTGAAGTGATTTAGTGAAATCACGGAAAACCTAAATCAGGATGGCCGGACACTGGTTTGAACCGACGTCCTCCCGAATGCGAGTCCAGAGTGCTAACCACTGCGCCACCTCGCACGGTAAAGCGGGTTGGTTTTATTCAGTATTGCATTACATCGTATTACATCCCACTCTCAAAACCCAATTTTTCAACATAACTCCGTTCAATGTGACGGCCTTACGCCTCCTTACTGGGAGGGCCTGCCCTCATGGTCCCACTCTACTGGTCAACGGCGGAGCCATTGCCTTGCTGCTTAAATAACCTCTCCATCACCCATGCACTGCATCCTTCATTGGGCCAAACAGATGAAAGACATCCTTCAACAGGCCAAACAGATGGCAGTCGGAAGGTGCGAGATTCGGGCTGTAGGGTGGATGGGGAAGAAAAGTCCACTGAAGTTTTATGAGCTCGTGAAGGGAGCACAGGCATGTTTGAGGCATCGCATGGTCGTGCAGAAGGAGGAGTTCGTTTGCAATTTTGTGACAACGAACACACTGAAGTCGTTTCTCCGATTTCCTGATGGTAGCACGATATACTTCAGAGCTGATCATTGCACTGTGAAGGAGAATGTCGAACAGAATGACCTCTTCAGAGTCCCAAAAGACCGTCGCCATGACTTTACCGGCTGAGTGCGCAGCTTTGAACTTTTTCTTCGAAGGAGAGGTGGTGTGGCCCCACTTCATGTGTTGCCGTCTTGTTTCCGGTTCGAAGTGATGACGATGCTCGACAAAAATTGTCACGATCAGCCTTGTAACGTGTAAGCAATTCCGCACAGATGGTCCTTCGTTGCTCTTACGATCTATATCTATCTATCTATCTATGTATCTATCTATCTATCTATCTATCTATGCGGATACTCTGCAAATCACATTTAAGTGCCGGCAGATGGTTCATCGAACCAACTTCGCAATTTTCTATTATTCCAATCTCGTATAGAGCGCGGAAAGAACGAACACACATGTCTTTCCGTACGAGCTCTGATTTCCCTTATTTTATCGTGGTGATCGTTTCTCTCTATGTAGGTCAGTGTCAACAAAATATTTTCGCATTCGGAGGAGAAGGTTGGTTATTTGAATTTCGCGAGAAGATTCCGTCGCAACTAAAAACGCCTTTCTTTTAATGATTTCCAGTCCAAATCCTGTACTATTTCTGTGACACTTTCTCCCATATTTCACGATAATACAAAACTTGCTGCCCTTCTTTGAACTTTTTCGATGTATTCCGTCAGTCCTATCTGGTAAGGATCCCACACTGCGCAGCAGTATTCTATAAGAAGACGGACAACCGTGGTGTAGGCTGTCTCCTTAGTAGACCTTTTACATTTTCTAAGTGTCCTGTCAATAAAACGCAGTCTTTGGTTAGCCTTCCCCACAACATTTTCTGTGTATTCCTTCCAATTTAAGTTGTTCGTAATTGTAATACCTAGCTATTTAGCTGAATTTACGGCTTTTAGATTAGACTAATTTATCGTGTAACCAAAGTTTAACGAATTCCTTTTAGCGCTTTTGTGGATGGCCTCACGCTTTTCGTTATTTAGGGTCAACCGCCAATTCTCGCACCATTCAGATATCTTTTCAGAATCATTTTGCAGTTTGTTTTGATCTTCTGATGACTTCAGTAGTCGATAAACGACAGCGTCATCTGCGAACAACCGAAGATGGCTGCTCAGATTATCTCCAAATCGTTTATACAGATGAGGAACAGCAAAGGGCGTGTAACACTACCTTGGGGAACGCCAGAAATCACTTCTGTTTTACTCGATGACTTTCCGTCAATTACTTCGAACTGTGACTTCTCTGACAGAAAATCACAAATCCAGTCACATAACTGAGACGATATTCCATAAGCACGCAATTTCGCTACCAGCCGCTTGTGTGATACAGTGTCAAAAGCCTTCCAGAAATCCAGAACTACGGAATCGATCTGAAATCCCTTGTCAATAGCACTCAACACTTCATGGGAGTAAAGAGCTAGTTGTGTTTCACAGGAACGATGTTTTCTAAACCCATGTTGACTGTGTGTCAATAGACGGTTTTCTTCGAGGTAATTCATAATGTTCGAACACAATATATGTTCCAAAATCATGCTGCATATCGACGTTAACGATATGTGCCTGGAATTTAGTGGATTATTCCTACTACCTTTCTTGAATATTGGTGTGACCTGTGCAACTTTCCAGTCTTTGGATACGGATCTTTCGTAGAGCGAACGGTTGTATATGTTTGTTAAGTATGGAGCTAATGCACCAGCATACTCCGAAAGGAACCTAATTGGTATACAGTCTGGACCAGAAGACTTGCTTTTATTAAGTGATTTAAGTTGCTTCAGTACTCCGAGGATATTTACTTCTGCGCTACTCATGTTGGCAGCTGTTCTCGATTCGAATGTTCAGTTTGGCTGTGAGGTACCTAGCGGGCTCACCTTTCAGTACTCCAACTGGGGGGAGAGTGCGTCACCAATACAGAGTCGTCCAGCTGAACAGTGAGGTATTCGATTGTAATCCATCGAACATCTCGACTGAGTTTGGCAGCAAGTTGCAACACTGCAGGAGTTGCTGCTGTGGGCGGCCGCTTGGCATGCAGGAGATGGGACAGGTTTTGCGCGATCTTGTTGCTATGATGACAGACGCCTTGCACAAAGACTGACCGCGTTTTTGATCATTGCCAGGTCACTGTAGACATTCTGCAAAGGCCTAAGAATATCTGCCATGACCTGGTTTTCCACCAAAACCACCAAAATAAATGCAATGAAAGTTCTCAGCTTGGAACGCACGTCCGTTACAGATTCGCTTTTGAAGGCTACGTGTAGCGCCGCCATCTATCGGAACTTCATGCAACTATAGGGGCTGAAGCCGGAACATTCCATAATGTTCCACAACAAAATCCCTAGTTTTTCAACCGAAACTGACCGGGGAAAAAAACGAGTTGCGTTACTTACTGAACGCCCATAGTGTAATGAATTGCGACCGAGTGAGATGAAAACGGTTGCTCGTCATCCCATCTCATTTACAGCCACCCATACTGCATGATTTTCACACTGCTTCGACATCAGGTCATGTGGGATTTGAGAAGAAAGTTGACAGAATCCGAATCTGCCCCCCCCCCCCCTTCCATCCTGTTTTTTCCCTGTTTACCCTCTCTCTGCCTCCCTTCTCTCTCCCGAGTCCTTTTGCATTCCCCTCCTCTGCCTTTCCCCACTCCCTCCCGCGTCTTCCCTGCTCCCCCTTATGAGTCCTCTCCCTCATTCGGTCCCCCCTCCCCCACTTCGTTTTTCCTCTCCTCCCCCCTTTCTTTCCTCTCCTCCCCCACTCCCCCCATCTGCCCTTGGCTGTGGTACGTCATCTTCGTGCCAACTTTTTAGTGCAGTGTTTCAAGTGAGTGTTAAGTGTTGTGCGTGTTTTCCGAAGTGTTGCGAACGGAAATCATAGGTCGCTGGGTGTGATTTTTATATCTCTTGCGAACAGCAACCAGACTGTCGCCATGTTTTTTTAATTGTCTGTCTCCTATTTCACCTGTCTGCTTGCTGTGTATATTATTAACATCGCCAACGCTTTGTTTAATGTTTTAAGTTCCACAATTTTCCGCCATTTTTCAATTTAAGTCACCGTTTTTATCGCCTGCTTTTATTGTTTGTTTTCTTCTTCTTATGTTTTAAAAATTCTGTAGGCTGAAGAGCGGTGTACTAAGCTGCTGCCAGTACGCCCCCTTCAGGGGGAATCGAAACTCAATAAAGGAAAAAATTCGAATCAGATATCATGGTTAAGTCTGTCTGTTAGGTATTATGGAAGTCGCTCTAGGAAATGTCAACAACGTTACCAATTCCTTGTGCGGTTTCTCCATATCACACTACTTGAATTGGCCAATTGGGATGGTTCCCCAATTCAACAAGTGTGAATAAATGAATACTAGTGAGCACATACTGCCTCACCAGCTACATTGTCACCAAGACTGTGCCGACAGCCGACGCTTCCGAATCTACATGTACTGTAGAAAAAAAGTTTTGAAGCAAAGAACGTCACGAATAATAATCTGAGATAGCGGGAAGTTGGTGTGATCGTGGTATCCGGGATAATTTCACGATGCAACTTCGTTCACGAGATAAGGACTGCCTGCCATCCGCAGACGAGTGGCCTCATTACACGTTTTCAAAAGACATTGTCGGCTGTTCTCTCGATCACACCGTGGTGCGGCGATATAGGCACATGTAAGTCATCAACTTCACTCTGTAACAGATAAATGCAATAATACATACATTACGGTTTAAACGATTCTGGGATATACGGTCCCATTGCTGAATTAAAATAATGTCCATGGCCCCCGTTTTGTCCAAGCTTTTCCAGAGGTTTCGTTCGTTTGTGAGGTAAGTGCCGGAACTGGAAATCCCCTCCCAAATATTCCCAACTGGATCTCCGACTGCTCCATCACCAACTTGCCTGGTATTTGGCCACAAAGCCTGACTGTGCAAGAGGTCGTTAACGAGTTAATGAACGAGACAATTACTCGAACAGCCTACTCTTCCTAAAGAATGAGAAGTGTGAAAAAAACAAAAGCACGGTCTCCGCGTACAGTGATGTCGAACAGAGATATTCGGAAAACAGACCATTAGTTGTGGCGTCCACAGCAAAACCAGACACTAAAAGTGTCGCGCAGTTTTCCAGATCAGCGATAGAAAGACTAAAACAGTAACAATATTCACGGTTACAACCTGACGAAAGTGACAGCTGGTCGGCACAACTGAAGAGGTAAGACAGCTGGTGGATCCACACATGCGGATCTTAGTTTCCTGAGACAGAAACCGTGAACATTACGTTTCCAAACACCAAATTGTAGGCTACAGGCAATGCGACTTATTACGGATTCTTGCACCAGTGTAGGTTACCGGAAAGTTATTACAGTGCTACTTTGTCTCGTAGGAAACCAACTCCGCTTGCCGCACACTACCTACGAAGACGATGTTATTGATACCATATCGAGGAAACAAAAGCGCAGGTACATCGTCCACGCCCTTCGCATGAAACTCTATCGTAGTCCTTTTGTGCAGATAAGCGGTAGGAGCCTATGGCACAAGGAACTTGAAAACCTATCTAACGACCGCGGTGCCTCAAAGGAAGTAAGTACGTTTGAATATCACAGCGACCATGAGGACGTGGCAACACGACCAGAACGCTTGTACTCACCTGTGCCACCATACGAAAGGCCGTTGCCTACATGCAGATCCAGGAATTTTTACAGCCCACTCCGGAATAGCGGGTCGCTGTTCGCCCCGGGCGGTTTTACTGTGAAGTGGTTCTGCTTACTGAAAACCCTGTTATCATAAGCGGCAATAGATACCGCATTTACATGAAGAGCTTAACCGCAGTGTCGTAACGTGTAAGACACGAGGCTGACACACACCCGGATCGAATACGCGTCACGGATTAACGGTCATTGGTACGGATCATTTGCCAGTACAGGTGTGTTTGTTTAGGCCGTTCCCCACGCTCGTTTATGCAAATGCCATACTGGTCCCCAAACTGTGCCTCAGAAAATACGATACACAATGCACAATAACAAAGTTTACACGATTCACTTTCCAATCTCAGGTCGACTGACCACCGCGGCAACGCGAAAGGCATCTGTAAAAAAAAAAAAAGTATTTTCCAAATCATCGAAAGAAATGTATCTATCCTACTTGACACTTATTAAGAGATGTACGCTAACAGAAATTTGATGGACAGTAGTTTCTAAGATCGATCCAGTTTCTGTCATGTATTTGACACGCCACATTCTGTTTTTGGCAGTCTGCTTCTCGGGCCATCGCAGCCGTGATGTCGTCAGGGTTTCTGTATTGAAGCAAGCCAAGCGCTGTATCATGTGTGAGATACAGAGACGAGCAAGTGTGCTGGGACTTACCCCAGTTCACTGCTACTAGCTGCACGTCACCTCAACGCGTCTGCGCGTAGCGCGCAAGTATTGCACCACAATTAAGTAAGAAATTAAAAAACCAAAATTTATGTTTAAAACTTTGTCAAAATATAGTTTAGTGTTATAATATTCCAAATACCAAGTTTTTACGTTCTAGACTTACAAGTATACGCGAAAATGCCGTTTTAAGAGTAATATAAGTGGCGGTAAATAATGAAGGTAGAAAGCCAGAATTTGGTCAGAATATGCAGTTAGAGCTCATAAATAAGTGGTGCAGGTTTCCAAAACCATATAAGAAAAATTAACGCCGGAATCCACGTTTCTAGGAAAAAACAGAGGCGCTAAATAGTGGACTTAGAAACATGAAAATTTGCTTTCTGCTTCAGTTCACCCCAAAAATAATGAATGAAAGACCACGTTAAGCTACCTCTTATAGTTTTTGAGCAATTAAGTAACAAACCAATTTTGTAACTAAAATGTACCCAATTGTTGTAGATTAAGTATCTGTGATTTTATTGAAAGAGAATTTTGGTTAAAGTGAATGATAAAACATACCAAATGATGGGAAGCTATACCAAATTTGAGAGTTGTAGTATTAATAACAGCCGATATAAGTGCTAGTAAAGGTATGATTCAGAGGTAACGGTCTACCGTCAGTATCACCATAAAATTTCTAGAAGGGTAAGTTTTCATTCTAGCGATCTGAAACTTTTTCTATGCTTTCAGACAACTTAACTGAATACAAAATAAAAATTAAGAGGTCTCTGAAGTAATTTGTAACTATATTATTAAAGTTTATGTGCCCGAGAAAGCGGTCGATTCGCCACAGTACCTGATAGTGTACCGTCCGTGTGAATTACAATTCCGCGTGGCAAGTAATGACTTTATTTCCACTTTTATGGCGAGCATTAATTTAGAACATTTATTGCAAACTTTCATTGGATAATTTCAGTCAGGACGAAAGACAATCTGGTAGGAACATACCGTAGAGGTCGCCTCCGAACTGCTAAATGTGCTGTTAGAATTGGAAGACTTGCTTTCAGTTGCCAATTGTGAATTTCCAAGTGTTGTATGTTAGAAACTTTACGTAATACAATTTTGATTGGAACTTTGTACTTTTATTCAGAATCATAGTCCTGACCCCGCAAAGAAATGAAAGAATAGAAACTTTTCTTTCAGTGGGCTGGACCAGAATGTGGCTGCGCAAACTGGAAACGAAGGTCAGTATGTTTCCCTTCCCTTTTTGGCTGACCACATAATTATTTGCCAAGCTCGCGTGAGAAAAACGGCGAACAAACAAATGATTAACTTTTACCCGCCGGCTCACAGTATGTTGGGCTGACTGAAGGTTAAGTTTGTCATGAACAAATGGAGATGATGATCCGAATGCTCACATTACAGTGTTTTCTTACCCGTATGAGGCGTACTGATAATCTCTCCGCACCAAGCCTCTGTTTACTACCATGAGGGCATAGAGGAGCAGCTGTGGACATAAGCATTTTTGGAAAGCCGTCGGACGCTATGTTTCTCTCCATATCACTGCTGCGTCTGAGAGTGATGCGGCAAACATGTCCGGTGGGAGACGCAGTCAGAAGGAGATAAGGGGGTGGTAGGGAGAGAGAGACACAGAGAGCGTCCGGTACAGCGGGACAAGAGGCAGATACCAAGAGTCTGGAAGTTGGAGGAAGGACTTCCAGCTTGGACAGAACTGGAATTTCACTAACAAGTGGGCGATTAAGTGAGCTGGAACGTAGTGGTGCGCAGTATTAAAGAATTTTAAGTGACTTAGCGAACTTGAGACGGCTGGAGCTCTACGGAGGGGACATTCTGCAGCGTGCTCGGAGATAGCAATCTGTTCAGCAGGAACTGTTACTCCATAGTCTAGCACAGCGTTACTGCTTTCTGGAAGGGCGCGGAATCAGAAGGATGGAGACAGAAGAATAAGGGGGCACGGGATGTGAGAAGAGATGGGAGGCAGTTTCAGATACTACACAAAATGAAGCGATCGTATGGCATATTGGTGTTGGCAGGTAGACCCCTCTGCGGTTGTTGATCGCCTACTGCATGTCTTTCTATTTGACACCACTTCACCGACTTGCGTGTTTTTGTGATAAAGACGAGATGAAACGATTAGGACAACACAAACGCCCAGTCCGCAAACGAATAAAATATCCGACTCGACCGAGAATCGAACCCAGGAACCAGCAACGTTAACAAGTAGACCACGAGCTGTGGACAGATGCTACACCAATCGTGAAAGAACTATAATACTTCAAGTCATCATTTCTTCAGCGAATCAATGATATGAGGATATATCTTCCAGTGTGTATCAATACTTGCTGCAGTGTACGAATCTTGAATATTATTTTGCAGTCAATCAGAATGAAACAGTTTGAGTAAAGAATTTTGTGACACCTGTCACGGGTGGTTGCCCTCTGTGCGTGGGAAAGTGGAGAGTGGGGGTTAGAATGGAGCAGTCTGTACCTCAGTAATTACTGTAACATAATGATAAAATGGAGAAAACAGTTCATTCACACGCATAAATCAATTCACTTCTCGTATGTTGTCGAGATCGAAGAGTTATCACTGCCTATGTAATGCGCCGAACCGTTTTCAGGCCGAAAAAAGCGCATCACTTATTCGTATCGTCTCAACATCTTATCGATTTTTGTGTGCTAGAAGAATGAAGAGATTAAGCTGTTTATATAGTTCTCTTAAATTTTTGGGTTAAAATGTTGTTGATATGTGACACTTTATGGTCAGGAAAAGCTGTGTCCTGTCGAGTCAGCGAGTTTGCAACGCCCAGCCGATTGCTGAATCGCGACGTGCGGCAAAGATACGATGCAGCTGGCCACTACGAACTTTTGCCGGTGACCGCAAAGAAGAAACACTTATTGTTAAAGAGAGAAGTAGCCTGATATGTTTGTTTGCAGAGAATGGTTCTTGGCTTGTCCTTGGAGAATTTCAGCAGTAGTATTCGAGTAGTATCCGAGTATTGTGCGAGTAGTGAGCCTCGAGAGAGATTATCTCAAGAGGTGATGAGATCGGCTCACACGTACGATACATGAACTAGTCTGCAATGGGGATGGAACTCAAATGCGTTCAGAGCAGTTCTAAGTCGTTTAGGAATGTATTTTGAGAAGATTATCGGCTTATGGAGGAAATGATTATTTCGTTGATTTTGGTAGAGTGTAGACTCACCAGGTAGAGGAAAAGCAACGATTCATTGAAATGTGGGATTAGTTTGTCCCAGTTGTGTTTAATGGTGATTGAGCTGCTTAATACCACGCAATGGTAGGTGAACTGTATTTCAATATTTTTCTGAGATTTTCCGTTGGATGATGTACGTGAAGAGACGTGTTCACACGAAGTCGTTTTATTGTTTTGTGGTTGAGAATTAAAGCACACACTAAGGGATAGTAGCGATGCACTGTATTATTGTGATTGAATTGGTGTACGCAAGCACTAAGGAGTAGTGACTTAGCGATATTTGGGTTAGGATTTATTATATGACTTCGGCGTGAGGATCACGATATACGTAGTAAATTCCGGAAATCTGGTTGGATGAAATGAATGTGTAGATCGTTCTACACAATAGTTTTTTATTGAGGAATAATCGGAAGTTTATTGAGAATGCGATATCTTTTCCGTTTGGTTCTAAACGACAAATCAAGAACCATTTTAAGGAGAACACGCTAATTCTCTCTGAAAGAGAACATAGAGTGCTGTGTTTCGAATTTTAAATATTAGTGGGTTGCGGGAGTCAACGCCTGAAGTGGTTGACCTATATCTAATTATCTGTGTTCATATAGTTGAAAAGTCACGGTGACACTAAGGTTTTTTGTTTGATTTTTTAAATTACATTTCCGCTTAGTGGGGTTGTGAATGGTGAACCAGCACTCGTAAATAAAACCCTGGCTTATACCTGTAGTTGAATGAAATTGAAAAAGTCAGTACCTGATTTGTCTTTTATCCCCAAACTACTTAAAAAAATAATCAAAGGCTAATTTTTAAGCAGACTAATATCTGGAATATATATTTTAGGAATGAACTAAATACAAAGGCCAATAAAATAAAACACTGGAATGCTGGTAAAAGCCAAGTTCAAAGAAATTAAAGAAAAGGGATAGTAAGGGAAAGCAAGTTTGCGTGTTACGGAAAAGTGATTGACTGTAAATGAAAAGTTAGTCCATTTAATTCAGAAAGATTGAGATGAACGAAATAGTTTATTATGATAAAACTTCGATAGAGTGAAGGATATTATTGTAGCAAGACGCTAGTTGTAGAGGTTATCGTGGACTGATAACGAGACATAAACAGTATAAAATTATATCTTTACCTTGTGAACGTATTCGACAATATAAGTTGCTGTTATTGGTGAAGTAAATACATCATTCCTACTCCCCGTAGACTCTCGCATTTAGTATTTTTTTGGTGACTGATACTAGCTTTGGTGGTAGTTTATCTTTCGAACCTAGTGAACCCTGGTAGACAGATGCGTTGTTGTAATTAATATCCAGATAGATATCACTGGCCCCATTATACCACGAAAAGTGCTATTGTGTCCACACTTTCGTACATAATGATGTCGTAGCGAGCGGTAGTGTACTTTACAGCGTAAGAAACTGAATATAAAATCTTACTTGATTTCGTTGTGTTAGTACAGATTACGTCGTTGAGTGTAGGAAAGATTTTGTCAGGACAACTAATTGTAGTATTAAGAGAATGAGCTACAATGGCCGACGTTGCTTTCCACCTACGTATCGCAGTGCTACGATTGAGGTATAGTACAAAGTCGGCGCTTAGTGTCTAAAGGGTGGCGCAATACACTAGGTACCCCGAGATGAAAGGGATGTGCACGGTAGCACACATGATGGACAAAGCGACATAAACATCCTCCTAGCACTGAGACCGTTGTCATCCAAAAAATTCAGAAATTTCCTGTTCATTGGTCCATATCAACTATAATTTGTGTCCAGTAGAAATTCTATACGATTGCTCAAAAAGATCTTGTTTAATTTGGGGAGATGCTGGAGGAAAGTGGTGCATCGTTATTCCTTTTGATAATGTAGAACACAATTGCTCAGCATTGTTTATCATTTTTAGATATATTTATCATTTTTAGATATCTTCATATTTCAGATGCTGGTAGTTTCTTCTCATCCCGATTGCCAGTGGCCCACGTATCTTTTTTCTACAATAATGCGTCTCCGACGTACATTTTCAGTCATTACCAGATCAGTGTCTGACACCAATAGCGTCACTTTTGCTGACCTACTTTCTTCCTTCGGCCATCTTGTGCAATCTTGCTTCGTAATTAGGAGAATCTTTTCGCCTTTTCCACCACTAACACATTCCCGTTTCTGATGTTATGCAAGTCCTTTCTACCTTTCCGTTTATGCCTTTTCTATCATTAAACGATTGTAGCAGCAAGTTTACTGTTATCAGACACAATTTATTTACACTGCAGGTTTCAGGTGGAGTTATGTGAATTAATACGAAATGTATATGTTTAGTTTACGACTTTGGAATAACCTGTCTGTGGCACTGCTTGGTAGCAGAAGACAAAGAAACAATTATTCTAATATGATGCTCACAGTTTTGTGGAGGTCTTCGATTTCAAAGACTAACAAAAATATAAATTTCAAAGTAAAAACTATGAACCACGTACTAAAACGACTTTTTGTTTTTGTGTTCTGTTACTAGATTTAGCTGCAGGTTACCCGAAAGTCGTAAACACAACACAAACATTACGTATTAATTTTCATAAATGCATCTGATGACGGAGGTTTCTACCGCTGAAACGAGTAGTGAAAGTAAAATAAATGGTGACTGGTGACAGTAACATTAACAGTAACAATAAGAGGTGTAGGGTAAAATGTTTGCATTTAAAGTTATCAGTAGGCCACGTTCTGCGCCAAATAAGTTTCCGTTATTCGATGTCTTCCTGACACGCAGCCAATAGAGCGATGGCGACTGAGAACCTTACTGGTATTGCATATTCTCTGCAGACTTTCGTTTCTCTTCCGAAATTATCTTTTACTTCTTTCTCTGCTTCTTTGGCGCGCAAGTTCAACGAAGACGGTGGTAACCTAAAGCCCTGTTACACCTCTTAATATGAGTGTTGTCTGTCCAGACCTTCCATTTTTACTACACCCATTTGCATTTGTCTTTCTCTGAACCTTATTCCCAATCTTCTAAGGATTGCGAACATCTTATTCTATGTTATATTGTCTAAGCTTTTCTCTGTGTCCTAAAAGGCTAGCAAGGTATCCTCATTTTCTACTTTTCGTTAAAAACGCAATAAAAAATTTGCTTCCCTTGCATCTTTTCACTCTCTGACACCAGTCCCGTCTTAATTTTTTATTTTTGTGCTTCTGTAGGTTGTTCTGGTCAACAGCCTAAAAGTATGACTAGTCTCCAATTTTTCTCAGTCACACACACGCTCCTTAATCCGTTACTTGCTGGTAGATCAGTGAGCGGTAATGTAGGCTACTTAATACCATGATGTCGCCTTCCAGTCCATTTCAGAACCATCACCACTCTTCAGATTGGAAGGAAACAGGTTACATTTACGCTATCTCTTGATTCTCCACACGAAAACACATTTAACTTTGGAATCAACTTGTGAAATATCTAACGCTCCACTCCTTTTCACATTCGTCAAACATCAGCAAAAACACCCGGTGAGTGCGTTAGCGTCGCTAGAATAAATTATGGGTTAAGAGTAGACCCTTCTTCTAAGATAGAGCACATCGGTGTTTAGCTGTACTAAATTGGTTTATTTACTGTAAAGAAGCACACTGGATCACATAGAGTGTGGCATGACAATTTCAGGACAATTGCCAAGATAACGTATTACGTCCTGATTAGCAGAAATAACACTGAAAATAACAATATCAAATTTAAATTGAAGGTTCTCTGCAAGTTTTTCTTACATCTAGACAGTGAAGCACTGTCTGAGTTGGCCAATAATACGTCAAATCATCCGATTCCAGTTCTAAGTTCGATACTATTTAGGATGACAATCAAGTCTACAGAGGATGGTTAATTGTTGTGATAAGATGTGGAAAAGATTACTCAAGGTTGCTCGTGTTCACAGTGGACGCAAGCCGGTGATCCAATATACACTTCTGGAACTGGAAAAAAGAACACATTGACGCCGGTGTGTCAGACCCACCATACTTGCTCCGGACACTGCGAGAGGGCTGTACAAGCAATGATCACACGCACGGCACAGCGGACACACCAGGAACCGCGGTGTTGGCCGTCGAATGGCGCTAGCTGCGCAGCATTTGTGCACCGCCGCCGTCAGTGTCAGCCAGTTTGCCGTGGCATACGGAGCTCCATCGCAGTCTTTAACACTGGTAGCATGCCGCGACAGCGTGGACGTGAACCGTATGTGCAGTTGACGGACTTTGAGCGAGGGCGTATAGTGGGCATGCGGGAGGCCGGGTGGACGTACCGCCGAATTGCTCAACACGTGGGGCGTGAGGTCTCCACAGTACATCGATGTTGTCGCCAGTGGTCGGCGGAAGGTGCACGTGCCCGTCGACCTGGGACCGGACCGCAGCGACGCACGGATGCACGCCAAGACCGTAGGATCCTACGCAGTGCCGTAGGGGACCGCACCGCCACTTCCCAGCAAATTAGGGACACTGTTGCTCCTGGGGTATCGGCGAGGACCATTCGCAACCGTCTCCATGAAGCTGGGCTACGGTCCCGCACACCGTTAGGCCGTCTTCCGCTCACGCCCCAACATCGTGCAGCCCGCCTCCAGTGGTGTCGCGACAGGCGTGAATGGAGGGACGAATGGAGACGTGTCGTCTTCAGCGATGAGAGTCGCTTCTGCCTTGGTGCCAATGATGGTCGTATGCGTGTTTGGCGCCGTGCAGGTGAGCGCCACAATCAGGACTGCATACGACCGAGGCACACAGGGCCAACACCCGGCATCATGGTGTGGGGAGCGATCTCCTACACTGGCCGTACACCACTGGTGATCGTCGAGGGGACACTGAATAGTGCACGGTACATCCAAACCGTCATCGAACCCATCGTTCTACCATTCCTAGACCGGCAGGGGAACTTGCTGTTCCAACAGGACAATGCACGTCCGCATGTATCCCGTGCCACCCAACGTGCTCTAGGAGGTGTAAGTCAACTACCCTGGCCAGCAACATCTCCGGATCTGTCCCCCATTGAGCATGTTTGGGACTGGATGAAGCGTCGTCTCACGCGGTCTGCACGTCCAGCACGAACGCTGGTCCAACTGAGGCGCCAGGTGGAAATGGCATGGCAAGCCGTTCCACAGGACTACATCCAGCATCTCTACGATCGTCTCCATGGGAGAATAGCAGCCTGCATTGCTGCGAAAGGTGGATATACACTGTACTAGTGCCGACATTGTGCATGCTCTGTTGCCTGTGTCTATGTGCCTGTGGTTCTGTCAGTGTGATCATGTGATGTATCTAACCCCAGGAATGTGTCAATAAAGTTTCCCCTTCCTGGGACAATGAATTCACGGTGTTCTTATTTCAATTTCCAGGAGTGTATTTACGCCTCTGCCAGCGGCATCTACCTTTAGCTGCGACGTGTTGTCGGCTGTATGGCTGCCCTCGCCCTCTGAAGACCCTGTAAAAAGCTAATCAAAATCCCTACTGACTTTATCAGCTGAAACTGTCCTATGTTTCTAGTTAGGCGAGAAAACATGCACTCATCCCTAGTCTGGAAAATATGGCAACATACACGAGCATAGATGGAGCAGCGTGTATACTTCAACGCCCTCTCAGTTCTCGCAAGAACAGTTAACTACGTGGCTGTTTCATTTCTCCGCAACCAGAGCTCAGTGACTCCAGCTATTTTCTAGCTGAATGTCAGCCAAAGTGAATGCAGTGTTCACACAAAATTCCTCTTTTTGCTTGGTGCAGAGCGTGATGCACCCTGTTTTACACTTGAAACTGGTTCAGAGGAGAGTCTCCAAAATTTTCGGTATTGTGTCTTTAGTAGCAAACTGCCCCCCCCCCCCCCCCCCACCTGTGTCCTTATGTGTTTGGTGTCACGGCTTTTTATACCAATGGGAGTGTTCTTTTCATCTAGTGGAAACTACCCCTCCAATCGCAAAGGGCGTACCTACAAACTGCGCTGTAATCTCCCCACTTATGCTCCTTCCGAGTATATTTCAGCCAATCGAACATTTTGTGCCCGCTCCTGACGCCTAAAAGTTACACTCGTATATCATGAGAGCATCACGGACCTTTCATGTGATCAGAAAATGCGATTCTCTTTTAACTGTGTCTCAGGCCTGTGTATCCATTTGGAAATTCCCCAACGCAATTTTCTAAAGAGTCTCTCCATCGCAGGCAGAGCTTGGCCGTCATCTGCTCCCTTCAATGTACCGCCTGGTGCATTCACTGTCTCCCTCGCCATGGGTCACACACTGTTAAATGCCTTTCGCTATACGTGGGCCGTGGCTGGGCAACCCGATTCCATCCCAAACTCAAGTGTCTCTTCCAGCAGCTCTTTTCATCTTTTGCTCATTAACATGCAGGATTTGGGTTCGGTGTATTAATACCATCGAATCGAGTGCTATATCTTTTCGCATTACATACAGTACACCGTGATAGGTAAATCTGCTCACTAACACTGAAGTATCTCATGTGACATATCCATCTACTCGTTACAACGTATAGAATCTCATGTAAGATGCAAAATTAACTTTCATTCAAGTTGCCACCTTACAAATAGTCACTGTACACTGACGAGCCAAAACATGTTGACCGCTGCCAACAGCGATACTGAATGCTGCCTTGTTGCATAACAGTCCCACTTAAGAAAAGTATACACTGATCAGCCAGAACATTATGAGCACGTACCTAATGGCTGGTATGTTCAACTCTGGCACAGACAACAGCGGCAACGAGTCGTGGCATGGAAGCAATGAGGCCTGGGTAGGTCGCTGGAGGGAGTTGGCACCACGTCTGTACCCACAAGTCGCGTAATTCCCTTAAATTCCTGTGAGAGTGGCGATAAGCTCTGGTGCCTCTTTCAATATCCCAGATGTATTTGATCAGGTTCAGATCTGGCGAGTTGGGGCCAGCACATCGATTGGAACTCTCCACTGTGTTCCTCGAACCACTACATCACACTCTTGGCCTTGTAACTTAGCACATTATCTTGCTGAAAAGTGCCACTGTCTTCTGGAAATATGATCGTCATGAAGGAGTGTAGGTAGTCTGCAATCAGCACGAGCTCCGCTGGACCCATGAATGCCCACCCCGAAAGTTAGCCACCGCCACTTGTCTCCATCTTGCAGTACAGGCGTCAAGGAGTTGTTCCCCTGGAAAACAGAGGATTCATGCCCTTCCATCAGCATGATGAGGAAGGTGTCGGGATTCATCACACTGTGCAACGCTCTGCCACTGTCCAGTGTCCAGTGTCCAATGCCAATGATCAGGTGCCCATTTCAGTTGCAGCTGCCGATATTGTGGTTTTAACATTGGCACATGCACGGGTCATCAGCTGTGGAGACCATCGTTAGCAGTGTTCAGTGCACTGTGTGTTCAGACACACTTGTACACTGCCCAGCATTGAAGTCTGTTATTAATTCCACCACAGTTCGTTGTCAGTCTTGTTTCACCAGTCTGCTCAGCCTAAGATGTCCAACATCTGTTTGAGGGGCGATCGCCTAACTCAACGACGTCTGGAGGTTATTCCACCTTGGTTTCACTATGTGTTGAAGACACTCACCACAGCACTCATCGAACACTTGACAAGTCGTGCAGTTTCCGAAATGCTCTGCCTAGTCTCCAGCCCATCACAATCTGTCCTCTGTGAAACTGAGGTAGATGACACACCTTCTCCGTTCCACTCACAGACAGCACGCTCACGGATGATACATGCACCGTGCGTGTGTCTGGCTAGCAGTCATTCCTCACCAGACGACGCTGCTATCGCCCGGATGGATTTAAATCGTCAGCGGTTGTGGTCATAATGTTCTGGCTGATCAGTGTATAAACGGAGCAGAAATGAATGGGAAAGATAGGGGCTGCAGATGGGGAAACTCATTGACGTAAGAGACTTTTATAAGGGGCAGATGGTTATGGTCTGGCGCCTGGAAACGAGCATCTGGGAAACGGCGTAGCTGGTCGGCTGTTCGCGTTGCACTGTCGTGAGTATCTATGGAAAGCCGTTGATGGACGACGAAACCACGAACAATCGACATGGTGGAACACGTTAACGCCTCATCACAGGACGTGGGTGTCTAAAGCTTTCCCCCTCTGTGTATCAATGTAGGTGATATCTGGCATCTCTGAAGAGAGTACAATACCAACGCAGGCACAAGTGTTTTGGAGCACAGTCCACATTGTTGGGGCTCCGCAGCAGGCGACCCGTACATGTTGCAGTGTCGACCACCACTCCAGTGGCCACAGCGTCATCCCGATTTGGCGGTGGATCAGTGGAAACTGTTGTCTTTTCAGATTAAACACGTTCCCTGTTGCACTAGCTCTATGGCCGTGTCCGGGCGAATCGCTGCTCGAAACATGCAACGCGGCCCGGATGCAGACCGGTGAGGGCAGTTTTTATGCTAAGAGGGACAATCAGCTGGGCTTCCATGGGGCCTGCGGTACTAATCGAAGGCACCATGGCGGCTGTGGTATGCTGTGCAATTAAAGACATTCTGAAACGGAAACCAGGCGAATGAGTGCATAGTGTCATTTATTGAAGTCTGCAAAATCACACCCTATGTCAAGAAACATAACATTTATTCAAAATTGAGCCTTAAGCATTAAAAATTTTAGCACCAGGTACATACAGTAACCCATAAACAGAAAAGGAACATTTTCACCTCAGTTTCACAGTACTTAAGAATTTTTGGTTCAGATGTTTGGCATAGCTACTCAGCTTATACGCTACTAACTGATCCCCTATATAAAAACATATATCGGATAATACTTCAGAGGAACGCTGGCTTAGATCTTACTACTTCCCAAACTTAATTACCAGAGGTCACACTCCCAAAAATCTTAATTTCGTAGTGCTGAAGACAAATATTCATTAACCATTTACGAAACCACACCAAATCATAGTACAGTAAATTTAAGTACATCAACTACTCAACGTAATTTATGATAGCCCGGAAGGTGCTGCTTGCAGAATTCAGGGGCCGTGTCTCCGGCTGAGTACGTTTCCAACCTTTTCTTAAAGCCCAGTACTCGTCATTCTGCCGATATTCACTCGAAATACCAAATGAGAGCTTTCGTGTCCCCACGGTCCATACCAAGAACTAGTATTTGTCAGTACAAAGAGGGCTCATCTGCAAACACAAACATAAACCGCACGCCACCTGACACAGGTAAGGCCTCTTCCGCCCCAACACGATACAGAAGAATCAGTGTTCCAACCGACGGTACAATTTGTTTGAACAGTTCTCTCAACAGACTTTCTGCAAGTACACCATACATAAGCCAGGCGCCAGTATGACAATTCTGATGAAATGTATATCCTCTGTGGCAATCTTCTATTACGAATTCGATTTGAAACATACACACATTGTACATCTGCTCACCTGTCTTACTAAGCGGAGCTTAAGAGGACAGAGAGGCTTACGAGTATGTACACCACACGGACTCAACTGTCCAAACCCTTTGACAACAAGCATCACAATGTCTTGCCCTGATCCATGGATATTTCAGAGCATACCTCTGCCATTCTCAAGTAAATTTTACGAGTGCTGATCCAAGGCAGCGTGATAAACCCATCCCCTAAAGGAACTGAAGCCGGCAACCACTGCTCAAGCGTAACAATAACGGCGAACTAGCATCCTCAGCATTATCGTGCTAGGGAACACCTTCGTTACACCTTCAAGTCGGCTTATCAGTACTGATCAGAATAAAAGTTCACTTTTACGTCACAGTCTTCATTAAAGGTCCACATAGCATTATAGTCCTTGATACATTCCTTTCGCTTCCTCATAGGAACCACTGGATAAAGAATTCCTGAAGTAGTTCCATACTCAGCGAACACTACAGGCTTCTGGGCAACAAACGGACCTCGTGTCTTCCGTTCCAGCACGTACCCACGCACACACGTCCTTTGCCGTTGTTTCTACGTGGTCCCCCATTCACCTGCCCGTGCCGGCTGAAGCCTCGGTTCCTCCTGCATCGACTCTCAAAGCTAATCGACCCATAGTTGCTATCGATTATCAGAATCGTGCCAACTGCCACGGTGGACAACATGCATGTTGTTGCTGACCACCGCCATCCCTTCATGCTTGATGTATTCTCCGGCGATGCTGTCGTCTTTCACCGTGTCGCAATTCCAGAATTGTCTTACCATTTTTGGAGGAGCACGATAGTGAACTCAAGTTGAGGTTTTGACCCCAGGTTCATCTCATCTGACCCCGATGGAATGCATTTGCAATGCAGTCCGTCGTCCACAAATCAACGGCCTATTATTTACAGGAACTGCGTGACCCGTACATAGGGCATCTGGTGCCACATGCTACGTATTACCGGAAACATAGGAAGGACTTGTCCAATCCATGCCACACAGAATCGCTGCTGTATTGCGTTCCAAACGCGTACCAACACACTGTTGAGCAGGTGGTCATAATGATTTGTATGTTTCATTTCCTTTGTTTGCTGGCCGCAGTGGCCGAACGGTTCTAGGGGCTTCAGTCTGGTACCGCACGACCGCTAGGGTTACAGGTTCGAATCCTGCCTCGGACATGGATGTGTGTGATGTTCTTAGGTTAGTTAGGTTTAAGTAGTTCTAAGTTCTAGGGGACTGATAACCTCAGATGTTAAGTCCCATAGTGCTTAGAGCCATTTGAACCATTCTGAACCATCCTTTGTTTGGTAGTCCATATTTAATATTCCTCGCACCAACGAAGTCGTTTATTTGTATTCACTTTGTATGAAAAATTTCTGGCAAGAACAGCTTTACTATATCATTTATTCTGTGCCCGCTGCTGCACCATGTTAGTTGAAGCTTTCTCTGTTTCTAAACAATCTCAGCTATTTTCTACATAGCTGTGTTTGTCTTATTATGAGTAACAATCATCTTTATACCGTCTTGCCTTTATCAATACATTTAACTCCTAGTGTGTTATAAAGTCCGAATGGTGTCGTGACAGCGGGTGGGGTACGTCTAGAATAAACGTAGCAGATTTCTCATAGCAACACCAACTTAGAAGACATCGGTAGTTTTCCGTTCATTGAATGGTATAAAGTCTGACATGACGTTAATGAGTGTAACAACTCACACTGCCGGCTCAGAACGATTTCAGAGATGTTATAGACTGTCAAGTCACATTAAAGTGACCACCTGCAAAAGGCCGAATAACTACATTTTGCAGTGTGGACCGCTGCGAGACGTGCAGGAAGAAAGTCAGTCAGGTTCTCGAAGGTACCGACAGGGATGCGGAGCCGTGCCGAATCCAGTGCCGTGGCCAGCAGCGCTAGGTTTGTCGGTTGAGGATCCATGGCACGAACAGCCCGAGCGAAGTGGTCCCACAGATTCTCGATTGGGCTTACATCCAGGCAGTTTGGTGGTCAGGGGAGTAAGATGAAAGCAATCCGGTGCTCTTCGAACCACGCTCGTACACTGCAAACCATGTGACACGTTGCATTCTACTGCCGGCAGATGCCGTCGTGCCCAAAAATAAAGTACATGTAGTTGTGGACATGTCACAGTTAATAAAATGTTCCGGGTTATTATTCCATGGTCGAATGGATTTCACATTTAAAACCAACGTTTCGTCCCCTCCACAGATGAGGACGAAACGTTGGGTTTAAATGTGAAATGCATACGCCCACTGCAAAATAGCCCGGTACAATTTATTAATTGTGACATTTCCGGCTGTGAAAGCTTACATTTCTCAATAAGTGCTGGACGTGGTTCCCAAGGATAAATGCACTCTGTGTTGATCCGTTGTGTCTTCCACACGGACTAGATCACTCAGGGAATGCCATGACAACATTACCAAGATCATAACGCTCCCTCCTCCGGTCTCGACCATTCCGATGATTGTGGCAAGGTGTTTGATTTCAGACGTTCCACGCCGGAAACGCCAATGGCTGTCTGTGCAATGGAGTATAAAAAGTGATTCATCAGAAAAGGCTGCCTGTCACTACTCAGCGGACGGCGTGCGAATTCCAGCCTTCATCGCTGATGGACCTGATGGAGAGCAGTCAGCATCGGAGCATGAACCAGGCGCCTGCTGCCCATGCCCACCAACGTTCACTGAATCGTCGTCGAGGGTATACTGATGGTAGTCTCTTGAAACTTCTTGGTTGACAGTTGCTCAACAGTTTCACGTCTATTCTCCCGCAAACATCTCCGCAACCGTATTTCACCCCTGTTATCTACGACCGGTGGTGTACCACAGTTGCCTCGGCAGCGGTTGTGGACACACCATTTTTCCATTTATGATGTACTTTAACTAGGATAGCACGCCAACTGTTTACACACTTAGAGGTTTCAGAAATGCTTGGTTCGAAAGCCAATGTTCATTCCCTTTTGCAGGTCATATACACTGAAGAGGTAAAGAATCGGGTACCTGTCTAATATCGTGGAGGGCCCCCGGGAGCACGCAGAAGTGCAGCAGCGTGACGTGGCACGAACTCGACTAATGCCTGAAGTAGTGCTGGAGCGAACTGACACCATGAATTCTGCAGGCCTGTCCATAAATCCGTAGGAGTACGACGGGGTGGAGATCTCTTATGAACAGGACGGTGCTAGACATCCCAGATAGGCTGAATAATGTCCATGTCTGGGGAGTTTGGTAGCCAGCGGAAGTGTTTAAGCTCAGAATAGTGGAGCCACTCTGTAGCCATTCTGTACGTGTGGGGTGTCTCATTGTCCTGCTGGAATTGGCCAATTCCGTCGGAATGCACAATGGACGTGAATGGATGTATATGATCAGACAGGATGCTTAAGTACGTGTCACCTGTCAGAGTCGTATCTAGACGTATCATGGGTCCCATGACAGCCTCGACGTGGCCCACTCCTCTAGTAGTGTTTCGATGTGATGTGAAGAAGATGAGCGAAACACGAAGCGAATGTCACCCCCAAGCGATGGCCGGACGTACTCGTGGCTCCCGGCCCTGCCAGATGCGCTACTCGAAGGCTAATAATATGCCAAGCCAACATTGAAGGCTATAGCAGAGCCAAAGGTGATATCCTCTCCAAAACTGTGAAAGAAAATGAGGTAGACGTACTGGCACTTCAAGAAACATATACCCGTGAGAGTTCAACTTACCAACTTAAAATGAAAGGATTTACCACAGTTGCCTCCAAAGGCAATGAAAAGCATGGAATCGCAACACGTATTAGAAATGATCTACTGAATAATACTACAAAGCCTCCCATGCCCATGCCCAATTCCGATAAACTATGAACGGTTTACTAAACTGCTGCTGCGAGCAGCCAAAGGAACTACCCCACGTAGAGATAGAAGAGACTACATACCAGGCTTTATCAAACAATGTGAACCTCTTCTTCAGTAATACAACAACACTGGAGACCCCCAGATTGCAGACTCACTGACCAAGCTTCTTGACGAAGAAAGAAGGAAACGTTGGCATGAGCTAGTTGAGCAGCTTGACTTCACCAATCCCAGCTGCAAGAGTTGGCGACTTCTCAGAAAATTAGGAGGGGGGGGGGGGGGGTCCAGTACATCCTAGCTCCAGAGTGCAGTTAACCCCAATAAAATAAGCTCAGTTATACCTGAAAACTCCACGTCCCTACACAACAGAAGAAGGACCTTAAAAAACTCATGGCTGATGCACTGAAGAACTGCGCAGAACAGTCAGACATTGTGAGCACTATCTCTGAAGAAGAGTTGATAACTGCAATAACTGACATCAAATCAAGGAAAACGGCCGGACCTGATGGAATCCTACCGGAGTTTCTAAAGAACCTAGGTCCAAGAGCAAGCACATGGCTCTGCTAATTTTTCTCCGCCATATTTTAGACTGGAAACATCCCAAACAAATGGAAGGAGTCGAAGATAATAGATATCTTGAAACCTGGAAAGGACGAGAGAGATCCCAAAAGCTACAGGCCTACCTCTCTGCTGCGTGTTATATACAAACTTCTCGACAAAATTCTCCTAAAGAGAGTGACCCACCTAATAGATGCAGCGATACCCGTGGAGCAAGCTGGTTTCAGGTCGAAGAGGAGCTGCTACGATCTAGTCCTGACACTAACCATGCATATTGAAGGTAGTTTTCAGAACAAGAAAAAGTCCGGTGTAGATCTTCAGCTGCATGCGATAAAGTATGGCTCAAGCTTGCTACAGCAGTCAGATGTAAGAAGTCATTAAAGCTCTTTTATAATATCCTAACCACAAGGAAATATAGAGTACATCTTCACGGAAAAACAAGCAAAACCCGAAACCTGAATAACGGACTGCCACAAGGCTTTATTGTTTAATTTGTACATCTCTGATGTGCCGGAACTCAAATCACGAAAGTTCGTATTTGCCAATGATTGGCTATTACTTTGCATAGCGAATCATTCGAACAATTGGAATCAGGCCTAAATTCTGACTTGGTGCAGCTTCTTAACTACTGCGGGACCTGACATATGAGCCTTAAAGCATCAAAAACAGTAAGCACAGTAATGCATAAGAATAACAAACAAGCAGACAGGAAGCTGCGCTTGAATATAGCAGGCCAGAATATAAGACATGAAAGAGCGCCAAAATACCTGGGTGTTAAACTAGACAGCAGTCTAACATTCAAAGAACACCTACAGAGGCAGAGTCAGTATCATCCACCCTTTATGGGCCAACAGTTCGCACGTCAAAAAAGTAGATGTTCGCCTAAATGACACCTCACGAACAATAACTGGGACAGTGAGACCTTTCCCAACACTATGGCTCTCTGTGCTGGCAAACATTGAACCTCCATCACTGCCCAGACAACATGCAATCCAAAGAAAAACGTAAAAACTTGCTGCTGACACTACACTCCTAATACACGCTGATCTGCAGCGCCCGACAGGATTGAAGTCAAAAAATCCCTTTTGGAACCACTCCTCGAACAATCGGGACACCATATCAGAATGGAGACACCTATGGCAACAAGCAAATGTTAACAATGGACACCTCATTAAGAACCCGGCTGATTGTGTTCCTGGCCTCAACATCTCTCAAAATGGTTCAAATTGCTCTGAGCACTATGGGACTTAACATCTGAGATCAACAGCCCCCTAGACTTAGAACTACTTGAACCTAACTAACCTAATGACATCACACACATCCATGCCCGAGGCAGGATTCGAACCTGCGACTGTAGCAGCAGCGCAGTTCCGGACTGAAGCGCCTAGAACCGCTCAGCCACAACAGCCGGTCAACATCCCTCGAATAACCTGGGTGGCATTAAACAGAATGAGAACGGGTGTTGGACGGTACAACGAGCTGATGGCCAAGTGGAGCTATGTGGACGATCCTCACTGTGATTGTGGCGAAATACTGACGATGCAGCACATAATCTAGTGTGAAATTCATGGTTTTCGGGACGGTTCACTAGAGGATCTGTATAGTTTCACAGACTGTTGGCTTTGTAATTTAAGTGTTTCTGTATAATTGTTAATTTTTTGGACAGATTACAACATATGTGCCCTATAGGTTTGTAAGTACTGTTATTTGTATAACTAAATTTATAATGAATAATGTTTTCTTACATTTGAATGTTAATTACGTTTCCCATACTGAATGTGTATAGTACTGTAAGGCATCTGGCATATCGAACGCAAAATAAATAAATAAATGGGTCCCATATCACTCCAATTGCACATGCCCCACACCATTATAGAGCCTCCACCAGCTTGAACAGTTCACTACTGACATGCAGGGTCCATGGATTCATGAGGTTGTCTCCATACCCGCACACGTCCAACTGCTCGATACAATTTGGAAAGAGATTCGTCCGACCATGCAAAATGTTTCCAGTCATCAACAGTCCAATTTCGATGTTGACGGGCACAGACGAGGCGTAAATCTTTGTGTCGTGCAGTCATCAAGGATATACAAGTGGGCCTTCTGCTCTGAAAGCCCATATCGATGATGTTTCGTTGAATTGTTCGCATGCTGTCACTTGTTGATGGGCCAGCACGGAAATCTGCAGCAATTTTCGGAAAGGTTGCACTTGTGTCCCGTTGAACGATTCTCTTCAGTCGTCGTTGGTCCCGTTCTTGCAGGATCTTTTTTAACCACAGCGATGTCGGAGATTTGACGTTTTACCGGATTCCTGATATTCACGGTACACTCGTGAAATGGTCGTACGGGAAAATCCCCACTTCATCGCTGCCTCAGAGATGCTGTGTCCCATCGCTCGTGCGCCGACTGTAACACCACGTCCAAACTCACTTAAGTCTTGATAACCTGCCATTGTAGCAGCAGTAACCGATCAACCGGTCTAACAACTGCGCCAGGCACTTGTTATCTTATATCGGCGTTGCCGATCGGAGCGCCGTATTCTGCCTGTTTACATCTCTCTGTATTCGAGTACGCATGCCTATACCAATTCCTTTGGCGCTTCAGTGTAAACCACACCGTTTCCGCATTACTGTGACTGCACTGTTATCTGCGTCCCCCACAACACGCTTAATATACGCTCCACTGCTAGTGCTGCCAGGTGCTGTCTGTGAGTGGCCATTGCATGCTGACGTCGAACATAAGAGGTCGTCACATTAATGTGACTGTAGTCACGAGTTGAAAAGAAATATAAGCGTCAAGTGGGAAAAAATTATTTTAACCGTAGTCTTCGTTTTACTTTATTTAGTCCATGTAACAGTTTATACAGCACATAAAATCTAATAGTTACTGTATGTAATGGGTTTGAACATAAATAGCTGTTTTGGAATGAAAAACTGAAGTCTCACATTGTATGTGACATTCAGCGTGACGTTGCAGATGAATGATTCCCTTTGGAGAGCCTTTACTTTAAAGACATATGTCCCTTTATTCTCTACTTGAATTCCACAATTGTGCGCTGGCTCTCCAGTCCGTAATTTCAGTAACCGATCTTAACATTAAATCTTCTATTTTTAATTTTAATTTTTATTTTTACTGAGTTTCACAACTAGAGTTCCACTTTCACTACCTTTCACCTTTGATAAAGCTTTCTAGTAAGGTCCATTTTTCCTATTTTGTGATCTCATAGTATAACAGCTTCCACTGAAATAGACCAGTATTTCGAACTTAAACCTTCAAAGTTTTCTATATTACTTTTGTTTCGAGACGCTAGTCACATACATAGATTTACATATAGCCGAAACAAAAATAATACTGATCCATGTCCGTCCCGCTTTTGAGGAAAGAATGTACCTCTATATAAGTTAACAGAAACAACAGACACTTTTAATTCGTTTCGCAGGTACAAAAACAAATTTCGTGAATATATATGTGCACATCAACAGAAAATACACACTGTTACACGATCAGGTTACGGCAGATAATTTTATTGCCTTTAAAATCAATACCTTTCGGCTTCAGCGTAATTATTTTGTTGTTCCTAACTTTGGATATTTCACCCTTTACGCCGCCATCGTCGAGATATTTAAGATATTTGAACTGAACAGAGAATGCAGACAGTTCTACTGGTATGATAGGCGCGAGCTTGCAGTTGCTTTTATCCCAGAAATAACGGTTTCTAAGATTATTATTGTCAATGAAGGATAAAGCAAGATGCCGTGGAGCCTCGACCACAACCGGTAAGAAATTATCACCACTTTCTGCATAACTTAGTCAGGACTGATGTTTCGTAGTGCAGTAGTAATTACGGATTCGACGACTGGACAACGACTTAAAAACAAAAAAGGACTTTGTAGCTGTAGTTGGCGGGAACTGCGTGCTGCACGCACACTGCACATTGCTTCTACGTGACGCAAGCAAATGAAGTGACACGCTACGGACGTTTAGAATTTATTAGAAACAAAATCCTGTATCATTTGCTTGGTTGTAATAAGTGAGCGTATTAACATTGATCCATTTTATTGGCGTTTGCTGTAAGACGTTTATGTAAATATGGATGTGTAGATTGCACCAATAAATCTTGTGCTTCACTTTGGAGAGACTAGGCGTCGAGACATGAGGAGTCTAAAAGTAATTGCAACATTTCTTCTAAAATGATGATATTGGTTTGTGGGACGCTCAACGTTGTGGTCATCAGCGCCCGTATAAGTTCCCAATCCTTCCAGTTCCAATCTCGCCACTTCCCGGTAATAATGAGATGATAACACAAACATCCAGTCCCCCGATGGAGAAAATCTCCGACCCGGCCGGGAATTGAACCCGGAACCGCGTGATCCAGAGGTAGCAACGCTAGCCACTCGACCACTAGTTGCGGACTCTTCTTCCAAAACGGGCATGTTTATCCCACTGGTACTCCTTTACTATTTAAGTCACAACTATCGGCTGGGTTCATAAATGAACACCAGGAAAAAGAAGATAAAACGCCAGATGAAGATGAGAGAAGCTGTGTGTTTTCAGAAAGAGTTTCGAATTCATTAGGTTCACAGTCGTGAGCATTTACTCCAGCATCCGCTAAGACAGTACTTGTAAGGGACGGCCAACCGAATCAACTCATGTTTGGCAGGTCGCTTACTTACAACCTAAAATGAGAGACTCTAAGATGTTTTCTCTCAGAACCCCTCAGTTTAGAGAAAACCATCCCTAAGGTTCATTACGCGGAATTGACTCGAAATTGACAGACTCGATAGATAACTGAAAACTGAGCATTCTTCAACATCATGTAAGGGGCCTGTAAACGCTTATGCTCTAGAAATTGAAAATAGAAACTTTTGCGAAGGTCGCTTATGCGCCCATAATGTAAACTCTCTGCAGCGTAACGACAAAGGCATCTGGCTAGGGAGCAGAGAGCCTGTGTTTGATTCTGCAGCTTATCTTCATTTTATACTTTTTCCACATCTAAACTGGTAGGACTTGGAGAGTTAATGAGGTAGTCAATAAAGAACAATAAGGAAGGAAGGCAAACAAATTTCTCAAACTAGTTCGATTAGAAAAGAATTAAAATTTGGAGCCTCGTTGTGTGACAACAGTCCCGAGTAACATTGCTGCGAATTTCTCACGCGGGACTACTGACAGCTAACCACGCGACAGTTGTTTACAGCAAAGCACTGTACAGACCTTTATTTCACTGCTTCAAAATTGCGGTGTGCCCCTAGAAACCCAACGTAAATTGCCCAACCGTGCGAATGCAACAACAATTAGTAGCACAATTCGTGATTAGTTTTCAGCACCAATTTTTCAGGTGATATAGTCGTGTGGGCTGTATGCATTATAATTAATTTCTGAAAATGAAATATTTTTAAATGTACCGTAAATCATACTTGTTTCTGCCAAAAATTCGGAAGGATCAATAGGTGCGCGATAATTGCGTTCATCAGATGTTCTTGATGCCGCGAGTTTGTTTGCTTCAAATGTTTATATGACAAATGCCATCCATATAGTTGTTTGAAGGGAAGTGAGGACAGGTAAGAGTGTGATTGGGTCTAGGGGCAGAATGGGCAGGAATTGTCTTTCGGGGTCTGCCCACGGTGTCCCCTTCGCACTGAAGGAAAGAAGGAGGGGAACGTGGAGTTTAGGAACAAAATATAAACGCTATCCAGAGGCATAATTTTTTTCTAGTCGATATATATGAGGTCACGTTGTGTCATTAAGAAAGAAAATAAAAGGTAGGTCCGCCCTCCGATTGCAAGAAAATAAACGTTCACTCCACAAGTAGTTGCATCTAGAGTCCTCGCATTGCCAGATCGTCCCAGTGTATCTTCTCGTGTCTTGTGTTGGATCACAGTTCTTCGTTCTTACAGGGTGTTTCAAAAATGACCGGTATATTTGAAACGGCAATAAAAACTAAACGAGCAGCGATAGAAATACACCGTTTGTTGCAATATGCTTGGGACAACAGTACATTTTCAGGCGGACAAACTTTCGAAATTACAGTAGTTAAAATTTTCAACAGATGGCGCTGCATGTGATGTGAAAGATATAGAAGACAACGCAGTCTGTGGGTGCGCCATTCTGTACGTCGTCTTTCTGCTGTAAGCGTGTGCTGTTCACAACGTGCAAGTGTGCTGTAGACAACATGGTTTATTCCTTAGAACAGAGGATTTTTCTGGTGTTGGAATTCCACCGCCTAGAACACAGTGTTGTTGCAACAAGACGAAGTTTTCAACGGAGGTTTAATGTAACCAAAGGACCGAAAAGCGATACAATAAAGGATCTGTTTGAAAAATTTCAACGGACTGGGAACGTGACGGATGAACGTGCTGGAAAGGTAGGCAACGGCAACCACAGAGGGCAACGCGCAGCTAGTGCAGCAGGTGATCCAACAGCGGCCTCGGGTTTCCGTTCGCCGTGTTGCAGCTGCGGTCCAAATGACGCCAACGTCCACGTATCGTCTCATGCGCCAGAGTTTACACCTCTATCCATACAAAATTCAAACGCGGCAACCCCTCAGCGCCGCTACCATTGCTGCACGAGAGACATTCGCTAACGATATAGTGCACAGGATTGATGACGGCGATATGCATGTGGGCAGCATTTGGTTTACTGACGAAGCTTATTTTTACCTGGACGGCTTCGTCAACAAACAGAACTGGCGCATATGGGAAACCGAAAAGCCCCATGTTGCAGTCCCATCGTTCCTGCATCCTCAAAAAGTACTGGTCTGCGCCGCCATTTCTTCCAAAGGAATCATTGGCCCATTTTTCAGATCCGAAACGATTGCTGCATCACGCTATCTGGACATTCTTCGTGAATTTGTGGCGGTACAAACTGCCTTAGACGACACTGCGAACATCTCGTGGTTTATGCAAGATGGTGCCCGGCCACATCGCACGGCCGACGTCTTTAATTTCCTGAATGAATATTTCGATGATCGTGTGATTGCTTTGGGCTATCCGAAACATACAGGAGGCGGCGTGGATTGGCCTCCCTATTCGCCAGACGTGAACCCCTGTGACTTCTTTCTGTGGGGACACTTGAAAGACCAGGTGTACCGCCAGAATCCAGGAACAGCTGAAGCAGTACATCTCATCTGCATGTGAAGCCATTCCGCCAGACACGTTGTCAAAGGTTTCGGGTAATTTCATTCAGAGACTGCGCCATATTATTGCTGCGCATGGTGGATATGTGGAAAATATCGTACTATAGAGTTTCCCAGACCGCAGCGCTATCTGTTGTTGGAAATTGTAACTACTGTAATTTCGAAAGTTTGGCCGCCTGAAAATGTACTGTTGTCCCAAGCATATTGCAACAAACGGTGTATTTCTATCGCTGCTCGTTTAGTTTTTATTGCCGTTTCAAATATACCGGTCATTTTTGAAACACCCTGTATGTCATCTACGTTACATGTTCGTCGTCTCTCGCAATGGGTGATGCAGCTGTTCGACAGGTAATATAGTGCTCTCGAGAGGTAGTTCGAAAAATATTGTCTATATTTGGGGTTCCTAAATACCGTGCAATGCCGTTCCTGCACGTAGTTTCGAAAACCAAGTACACCTTTCGGGCCGTCACTGAATAAGTAATGGACGGCGTAGCCTTCACGCGATGGCATTGGTCTTAGTCCTGGGATAGTGTGCTTTGTCCGGAAGAAGAAAAGTTTGTACGATGACATGTGTCAGCGTTATCCACAGTAGAAAAGTCAACATATGTTTGACGAAGTACCAGACAGCCATTGCCTCTCCACAGCTAAGTCGCTGTTCGCCCATGTAAGTAACATTACACTGCACCAGTTGGGGATCCCGCCAAGCGGATTTTATGTAGACTTTCCTGTGTGATTTGGTTCCTATTCAATGTCATTTACTAAGTGGACTGGACACCAGAGTCCAGCATGGCTGCGTGGACTGTCCGTCAGACCCCGTCATCTCATGCTGGGGTACTTCGTTTACAGCACATTCGGCTGTTGTCTCCGTTGCAGGGAGCAATAGATCTCCTTCGACGTTGCCAAGGATGACTCCAGGAAACCGTCGCGTGTGTAACTGAGTTCCAAACAGGAACTCTTCGAAGTAGGAGAATGGTGCCGGGGTGTTTTGTAACGGCACTGGGGACTCAAGAGAGGCCGGCGCTAGTGCTTCCAGCAGCAGCTTTCGCCTTTCTTCGATTAACTCTCAATCCATAATCTGTACTCATTAGGCGGTTCATTCCATCCAAAGCCCCTGTAACTCTTCTTAATTTTCACCGAGGATAATAACGTGATCAGTGACTCTTACCATTGATTGCCTTTGATATTCCTGTCTCGAATCTTTCCTTTACTTCCATCATTGCTTCTACGATGGACAGATTGACACCATGGGCGGAAGACTACGTCCCTGTCTTATAATCTTTTCTAATCTGAGAGCTTATTCTCGTTCTTCCAGTCATGTTGTTCCTTCTTGGCTCTTGTATATATTGTATATCACCCGTCTTTCCCTATATAGCTTACCCCTATTATTCTCATCATTTTATAAATCTTGCAAGAATGGAAGAGAAAATTGAAGAACTGTGAGAGGACGATCATTTTGGCTTCAGGAAAAGTAAAAGCACCAGAGAGGCAGTGCAGACGCTGCGCTTGATAATGAAAGCAAGACTGAAGAAAAATGGAGGCACGCTCATGGGATATGTCGACCTGGAAACAGCGTTCCACAATGTCAAATCACCCCTTCTCTTCATCCTTGCTTCCATTATCAACCACATCTTCTGCACTGCCTCTCTGATGCCTTTACTTTTCCTGAAGCCAAAAACTAGTGAACATTTTTATCATTGTAATGAACATTAAGCGAAAACTCTAGAACTGTGGAAGACGGAAATTTAATGTCACTGACAAAAAATGACTGAGGCTTCTTCGCTTGTCATGTGCTTATAATTTTGTCTTTCTATCTTATCAGCTTGTACTGGCAACACGTAAGTTCGATTCATCATTCAAATGGTTCAAATGGTTCCCCTTAGAACTACTTAAACCTAACTTAGAACTACTTAAACCTAACTAACCTAAGGACATCACACACATCCATGCTAGAGGCAGGATTCGAACCTGCGACCGTAGCAGCCGCGTGGTTCGGGACTGAAGCTCCTAGAACCGCTCGACTACAGCGGCCGGCGATTCATCGTTACGTGGTTGGCTTAATAATTACTTATTTCACTGTAACTGGCCGAAATAGCTATTTAAGAGCTACCACTCTGTCATACAACCCTATCATACATATAATTTGTTATGTGTTTTGAATGTTTTTCAGCGGCAAGGTAGGAAAGGTTGGAGGAAGATTGTTCGAGCATGAATAACCGAACACTTTTAGTCCCCGTGAAATATTTATCAAATAATTTCCTTCACATTCTCGTGAGGGTTGTGCAGGTTTGATCCGTTACTGTCTTCACATACCCTACCGGCCTACTGAGCAATCTGATGCCACCCCGATTATGAGAAAAATAATAAGATGACGGAATGAAATGGGTAAAATTCAGTCAGAGTAACAGAAATTCCAGTGAGCTGCACCGTACTGTCCACTTAAAATATATTGTTACCCTTCATCAATGTGGCTGGCCTCCATGTCGCGAAAGTTAAGTAAAATCATTTTATTTTACGAGCTGCTATGAAACGTCGCCCGTTTGAAGAAATTTCAGTTTAAAATCTCAATGCAAGACAGGCAACGCCACAACCTGTAGCGTGTTTTGTAACATATTATTGCTACATATGTCTGTGAGTGGTCCAGAAAAGCTCCTGAATATTTGAAATGAATAGACCATGCAATATGCAAGCCATCTTACTTGGATATTTTTAATTCCCCCCGTTTTGGACTTCGCTATGTCTATTCATGATGTCATGAGAGTCGATTCTTACCACAGTTCATGAAGGTAGCCATCTTTGGCAGTTATGTTTTATTGTCACATCACAGTGTTGGCCATCTTGGGTCATAAATTGTGTTAATTATGATACATTTAGCTTAGAAAATCTGAAAACATCTTGGGTCATAAATTAGATCCTAAAAAAGCATCATAACTGGGATAAATTATAGTGATAAGAATAATAAATTGGATTATAAAAATAATCCTAAATAAAGACCCCAACTGAGTAATAAATTATAGTCATAAGGAAAAGGGTGGTCCTAATTGGGTAATAATTTAGCTTCTAAATAAATACTGGATAGCAGCCCAAGTGGCCTACGTGGGGGACGGTGGGAGAGGAAAGGCGAGCAGCTCAACCAGCAGCATACCAGCCCTCCATTATGGAGAGGTGAGTTGGGGAGGGGAGGGAGAGGTTATAAATCATCCTGGACCCTCATGATACAGACATAGATGGGTTGAAAACTGTGCTCCGTCCCATTACTACCAGATCGAACTAAACTTTGATGACAGATACAGGTTCGTTATTCATTGGATTATATTGATTATTCCTTGCTACTGTAGGTTATCTTAAAGCTGTGAGAAAGGAGGACAGGCGCTCCAAGGTGCGGAAGCAGAGACGATGCTGAAGGCAGACGAAACTAGGAGAGATATTGTTACATGAAGTAAACCGTAAGGGGAGAGCCTTGCGAAAATGCAGACGTCCCCAGACGTTAGTTGCTCTTCAAGGAATTAACATGTAACTTCATATGTCGTCCAGACACTGTGGTAGGTTGCCACCGTAGAACTTTGTAATCAACAGGAACGTCTTAGCGTATAATAAAGGTACAAATGGCTCTAAGCATTATGGGACTTAACAGATGAGGGCATCAGTCCCCTAGACTTAGAACTACTTAAACCTAACTAACCTAAGGACATCACACACATCCATGCCCTAGGCAGGACTCGAACCTGCGACCGTAGAGAAGTGCCTAGAACCGCTCGTTCACAAAGGTCGACTACCAACGTATAAAGCCAGCTTGATACCAGCCCTGAGAACCACAACGTCAGTAGACTCACAAGGGTTATAAAGAGAGCGAAAACGCCAAAAACTGTTGATCTAGCAGTCCCTAGTCCGGGAAGCCCGATGGGCGTGGCTAAATGACATGTAACAATAATGTTGCAAGCCTTACTTGGCGGAGTAGTTACGTTTAGCTTTCAGCTGAACAGTGTTGATACCAAATACGGACTTAGTGCAACTACATTAACATCCCCGCCTTAGGAGCAGTAGAGGGTACCTAACTAAACTGTGATTGTCAGGCGCCTGCAAGAGACCTGCGGGATTGGCTGGGTGGCTTTAAGTGGGAAAAACAGTGCCCCCACGCGACTCTTTAAAACCCCTAGATTACGCATTTTGGCAGAGTTCTCAGTCAGACGATCTGGGCGCCGAATCCGCGTCCGTCGACTCCAGCCTCGGTCCAGCTCTGCGTAAGTCTGCTCTCTTACTTGGAGTGCCTCAGTGAACAGTGTCACATTGCCGGCCGCGGTGGTCTCGCGGTTCTAGGCGCGCAGTCCGGAACCGTGGGACTGCTACGGTCGCAGGTTCGAATCCTGCCTCGGGCGTGGATGTGTGTGATGTCCTTAGGTTAGTTAGGTTTAAGTAGTTCTAAGTTCTAGGGGACTGATAACCACAGCAGTTGAGTCCCATAGTGCTCAGAGCCATTTGAACCATTTTTGAACAGTGTCACATTCAGTATGTTTTGTTTTGCAACTAAGTTGTTGCCTTAAGATGCTAATAGTGGCTGGTTCAAATGGCTCTGAGCACTATGGGACTTAACATCTGCGGTCATCAGTCCCCTAGAACTTACAACTACTTAAACCTAACTAACCTAAGGACATCACACACATCCATGCCCGAGGCAGGATTCGAACCTGCGACCGTAGCAGTCGCGCGGTGCCGGACTGAGCGCCTAGAGTCGCTAGACCACAGCGGCCGGCGATGCTAATAGTGTTTGTTACTGTGCTTAGCATCCAATCCTGGGAATTCTGCACTGTCTTCTGTTGTAACAGTGTTATTCGTGCCTTTTGTAACCCTAGAACTAGCCTCCAGTGTATTAGTTGGTCCTGTCTGGAATAAACAACTATTTCAAATCCCGGTTTGTCCAAGAGTCTCCACAACGAATTCCCTACCAATTCTCACCATCTGCATTTATTTTAAGTACCTGTACCAGTGTTGGCTCAGAGAGAAGAAAACAATCAAATGCCTTCACTGTGAATTGTCCTTCTGCCTTCTGCTCTGTATCGCTCGGGAGCACGGACTGACCAGTAACCCCTTTTCTTCCTCTCCCACCTATGTCTGGACACGATATCATGCTGCAAGAAATTTTGCCAGAGTCCGTGGAATGTAGTGGCTAGCGAGGCCGACATGCCAGTCTATCGACATCTCGGCAACCCATGACCAAACATATTCAGTGAGCGAGAGATCTAGAGAACGTGCTGACCACGGCAAAGCCCGAACACCTACTGCATCAAGGTAGGTCTCGGCAGCATGGGCAACACGCGGTCTTGCATTATGTTACTGGTAAATAGTGACACAGAGATCTCGAAGGTAAGGCAAAGCCACTGGCCTAAACAGGCCAGAAATGTAGTACGTGATAGTCGAATTACGAGCTATACGAACCAGAAGTGATCGTTTTGTGAACACAGAGGCATCTATACCATAGGTGTTGGACCTATATGGCAATGACAAATATAAGCCCGGAACTCCATACACTGATATGCTGTACGCCGAGGTCTTTGTTGTCTGAAAAGAGTGTGTGGAGCCAAACTTGTGTTCAGTACTCTCGTTGGGTGCACAACTGTGTGCGAGCCTTTCTCTACTGAGGTGTTAGGGAAGCTGCAACAATAGCCGCTGTGCTGACAGCCCGTGATGTTCCAGACTTAATTTCACGTTTGTGGTTTGTTTGAGCATATTAAGTTTTTGTTCTGCTTTATTATCGAGCTGTAGACTATGTATTAAGTGGTCGTTTGCGTTGCACAGTGGTACTGTACACTATTTGTTACGTACGGGTAGTTAGTACTGTATTTTAAATAAAGCCTCCTTCCTCGTTATATTTTATTGAAATGCAGCTCATGAATAGATGATATGTGGAAAATAGCGCTGTTTATGTCCGATGACACTCGCTCATTTCATTGTATGCAATTTTGGGCTCCCATTTAGCGGATGGATTGCGTGGACCCAGAGTGTGCACTTGGAGGAATGTTCTTTGTTGTGTTTTATTAACGAGGAGCAAACTTTTCGTTTTAATGATCGATTGCATTGTACAATGATACTATATAAACTTTGCAACATAGTTTTATTTTTAATGAAGCCTTGCTCTCGTTATATTTTGTTGTACAGGATGTCCCAGACGTCTTTCCTTGACAACAAACATGCATAAGGCAGAAAATATGACACATAGACTTATATCTTTTGTCTTGAAGGGCAGGTAACATATTCAAGTTTTTATACACACACACACACACACACACAGAGAGAGAGTTAGAAAATTAATTCTGGAATGTTCTGAATCTGTGGCGCAACAATTAACTGATAGATATTGGCGGCGACGACTGCAGTTTCATTGAAGAAAAAAGGTCCTATGATTGTTGATGTAGTCTTTCTACGGGGTCAATCAAAACTATTCTCCCAAGCAGTTTCAATAACAAGCGACAAACAATCAGTTATCTTTAAGGGTAATGATAAGGGAAGGGATTAATTGGCCCCAACGCTTCACTTTAGATTTTGAATTTATTGTCACACCCTTCAGTGTAAACCACAGAACAAGAAAGTGTAACAATGAGAGAATATTTGCACTCTTAATATTTGTTATATAACTTAAGAATTACTTAATAAACAATAGGAATCTAAAATTAGTCCTTTTTAACAAACATTTTTAAGACCATAAACAACAAAGATCAACGGTTAATAAAGTCCCATAAACTTGAGCCTGGATCACCTTTTCAGTCTCTGAATGAAGTCAGTAGGTGACAGAGGACAATCAGACGTACATTAAATGTTACACCGTTAAGAACGATCTCTCGTTAAGGATTATAACCACAAATTAAAGAAGGTTCATTTAAAGCAATTAACATCCACAGCAAATAATTAAGTCACGTCTCAGCAAATTTATCAAAACCAAATCATTCAGTTCTATAACAATGTTGGATCGTGGAATACGCAGGATTACCGACACAGAAGGCTAAATTTTACCAAACAGCAATTTCTCCAAGCCTAGTACTATCTTAATAGTGTACAAAACTTACGTTGTCCAGAACTACTCCAATTCTCCTTTCTTGGGCATAACGGTGGAGTAGATAATTAGCCTCATATTTCATTCTCCTGGAACACTGAGCGGCAATAGACACTAGGGCAACTCTTACCCCAGCGTGCCTCGGGAAAGACGATGGCCCCACCAGGAGGAGGAAACATTTACCTGAACTGGAAAGGGAACTCGTCTAACACGAGCCACTAGGTTGGACGAAGACCAGTTGGAGATTTTTAATCATTAACCAAAGCTTGCTGGCCAGCGGACGAAAATTAACAGAGGCAAAGGTAGCTTTATTTGTGCTCACAAGAACTGATAATTTCTGCAAATGAGATTCCAGCAGAACTACCGCCGTATTATCAATACGGGACTTCGGAGCTGTGGAAAGCGAGTCAACAACGGTCTCTACCCGATAGTCCCAACATTTCAGACAGACCGAGCAACCGACATCAGTCGTGGCTAGGCGGATTACCAAATTGAAACTCTAGTACTACCTTAAATAGAGCACTCAAATGCCACGGGGACTAAACTCCTTAACAAAAGAATATATACACATTAACGACTAAAGTTAAACATGCCTACGTACTAAAACACAACAGATATTGGCAAACATTAACATAATCTCGCATTTCAGACATCCATAAAATTAAATGGCTCTATCTCTCCGCCAGACAGTACAAGGTTATTTAACAACATGCTTATCCAAACAGTGACCTACGCCGTCCATGGGAAAACAAAGGTTTGCAGAAGGTCCACAGCCAAAAAATTTTTCTTTTTTTTTGTTTACTTACGACGCGCGCCTGAAGTCAGTACGGCGTACAATTGCACGATCATGCAAGGGGGCAGTAACACACACGCAAGGAAATTTCCGATCACAAACTCAAAGTAGAGAAACGTTGCCACACAGCTATTAATAGCTCCCACAACACTGGGAGATTGGCCCCGCCAGACGACGGCCGTTGCACTAACTAGATGAAAAATCTTACTTTCAGTGACGACACCACCCTCCGGAGGTTATTGGCAGCCGCAGACGGACTTCATAGCTTCCCCAGCCCATGAACGGAAACCAAACGTTGTCCACATATTTACGGCCTCTTGTGTCCTCACGACCCGGGTTTTTAGGCCCACCCAGACTTAGCACAGAGGGACCGAGCGTCCCGCTGCAGACCGGTCGTCCAGGGCCAAACACTCGTCTCAACTCCCTCCTCCGCCCTGGGCACGGCACACAGAGCCTCCTCCCAGCGGGCTCGCTAGCAGTGCGTTCGCGGAGGCTCCGCAACGCCCTCTAGGAAAGTGCGGAAACTCCAAACAGGAGTAAACCGAGGGAAAAACAGGAACCGTGGCAAACGACACGGTTCAATTGTATCGTGTGTAAGACCGCACCACACGTTCAGCTTAGGACTGATAATCTCAGACGCAGCGTAGGGTTCTCTGGACCCGAAATCCTACCACTGTATCGGATGGTGGCACTATTCAAACTGAATGTGGACTCATCTGAGGAAAAGGCACGCTTCAGATACTCATCATCTCCCTCAATCTCAGCCAGCAAGGTTCAAACGGTTCAAATGGCTCTGAGCACTGTGGGACTTAACATCTGAGGTCATCAATCACCTAGAACTTAGAACTACTTAAACCTAACTAACCTAAGGACATCACACGCATCCATGCCAGAGACAGGATTCGAACCTGCGACCGTATCAGTCGCGCGGTTCCAGACTGAAGCGCCTAGAACCGCTCGGCCAAAATGGCCGGCAACCAGCAAGGCAATGGCAAAGTTCTAACGAGCACTGTAATCCGTTGGTTGGAGGGACTGTGTGTTCTGGGCTTCGTACACGCGGAAAAGTAGTTGCTTATGTAGGATGCGATGCACTAATGTCCAGAATACACAACCAACGTGAGGCTCTGCGGATTGACTTCATGGGACTTATCATGAAGGCGCACTAGCTCCAGGCCTGCCTGTTCTATAGCGATCACAGACGCTCCCTGTTTCCTTAAACTTCATATACCACATCTCGATGCTTTTAACACCAGGTAGCTGTCTATATCGTCTGGAATTATCTCTGGACATGTTTTTGGTGACTGTGTCTCATGATACCAGAGGACACATTGCGTCTTCTCCTGGTTTGAGTATATGCTGTTTGCAGATGGTGTCCTCCTGCACAGTCACTGGGCCCTGTAACAAACAAAGTAAGTCACATGCAATTCAAGATAAAAAGATTTGTGTGTACCTCTTATTTTATGCTTTACGAATGTTTGTAATCAGGGAAATACTTTTGGAATATCCGGTATAATATGTAAGCACATTCATTTGCACTTTCATATCTATTTGCACTAAGTTCCCCAGGAATGGTTTTGAAGAATATTTTTATTGAAGTAATGTGAACTGGCGTTTATAAGCGACATCTAGCGTGCCAGATTGCAGGCACGTCACTCATCGCTGCACGACAGTATGGGCTGTTTCCTCAGTGTGTCAGCACGTATGGCGCAATGGTGTCCACGGTACTTGAAGTCTGTAACTCTGTAACGTAGCTTGTGTGGCTGTTTGTTATGGTGGCATCATTTTATATGTAGTGACTCGATGTGGGTTGCATAATGCATCTATCCAGGTTTGGAAATGTTACATTTGCTTAAAATTATTTCTTATTCTGTATTTGTGGAATTTGGAAATACTTGTACGTCAAGCTACCTCCGTATGCTCTTTCACAGGTCCGAAGACGGTGATCGTTGACTGGAATTAATAAGCTGATTGGCAAATTGGGCAATTGGGTCTGCAGGAGGAGGTGGAAGGTATCAATGATCGAATGATAAAAGTCAGAGTACGAGTGAAAGGAAAAAGCATTGAAATCATCCAAGCATATGCCCTACAGGTGGGATGTACAAAAAAGGAGGAGGAATTTGAAGATGACATGCAAATGCAGCTAAATGGAGGTAATCAGATTATAATAGGGGACCTCAATGCACATGTTGGCACAGACAGGAAAGGATTCGAGGAGATAATGGGACCAGAGGGCTGGGGGAACCGAAATAGAGAAGGAAAATTGTTGCTGGAATTCTGAAAGAGGAATGGGCTGACGATCGCAAATTCCTGGTACAAGAAGAGAAGTAGTCACAAAATAACTTGGTACAGTGGGGACTGGTCCCAAACTTCAGTAGTAGACTATGTACTAGTGGATAGGCAGATGATGAGCAGCCTCACAGATGTTAAGGTCGTTCCATCGGAGGCCTTAGACAGTGACCATCGGCTGTTGGTAGCCACCCTGAGAGAGAAAAAAAGATAGGAGGGCAACAGATATGCAGGAGAAAAGGTTGAAGACATGGATGCTGAAAGAGGATGAACGGAGGACCCAGTACCAGACACTGATCAGGAAGAAGCTGCCAAAGGAAGACCAGAGAACCGTGGAAGAAGAATGGGGAGATTTTAAGAGGGCCCTAGTTGAGGCAGCTGAGATTGTGTGCGGAAGAACTAGCACAAAGAGGAGAAGTAAGGAGACCCCATGGTGGAACAACATATGTAAAGAGGCAGTACTTCGAAAGAACAAAGCCTTCAGAGAATGGTTCCAGACCCGAACAGAGGAAGCTAGGGTAAAACATAAGGAAAGCAAGAAAGCGGCACAGACCATAGTAAGGGCGGAGAAGAAGAAGTGGATGGAAAAATGGACAAGAATGTTAGAAGAGGACAGTGAAGGGAACAAAAAAGTACTTTACACCATGGTAAGAAATAAGAGGAACGACAGAAGCGAGTGCCTGAGGATCATGGATAATAATGGAAGAGTTGTGGAGGAAATGCATGAGCTCAAAAAGATTTGGAAGGAGTACTTTGAAGATCTGTTGAATGCCGCCAAGCGGGTAACTAACAGCGATGGAGAGCCTAAGGCAGCACACGATGATAATAGTGGGGAAATTGATGATCTAACTTGGAATGAAGTGGAAGAAGCCATAAAGAGGATGAAAGGGGGCAAGGCACCAGGTTGGGACGAAGTAACAGTGGATATGATACGAGCAGCAGGAGAAGTAGGAACCCAGTGGCTATACAGAGTGCTGAGGGTGGTGTGGAAGGAGAACAGAATTCCTGAGGATTGGAAGAAAGGAATTATAGTCCCGATCTTCAAGAAAGGGGATAAAAGGAGATGTGAGAACTACAGAGGAATCACCCTGCTATGCCACTGTGGAAAAATCTATGAAAAGATCCTGGAGAAGAGAATAAGAAGCAGTATTGAAAGTAGGCTGCAAGAGGAGCAGTATGGTTTCAGACCGGGAAGATCAACAACGGACCTCATATTTGCGGTAAGGCAACTGCAGGAAAGGCACTATGAGTACGGGAAGGACTTAATCATGGCCTTTTTAGATATTGAGAAGGCGTATGACAGTATCTGTAGGGACAAGCTCTGGGATGTGCTGAACGCAAAAGGGATAGATGAAGAGATAACACGAAAAGTCAGAAAAATGTATGAGGGAAGTGAGAGTTGTGTGAAAGTGGGGAGGGAACGTACTGCATGGTTCAAGCTGGAAAATGGGCTGCGACAGGGAAGTGCACTTTCGCCTTTATTGTTTATTATTGTTATGGATGAAATCCTACAGCAAGTGTCAGATGCAATTGGAGATCATAAAATGAAAGCAGTGCTTTTTGCCGATGACCTGATGTTATGGGTAAATTGCGAGAAGGAGGTGCAAGAGCAGTTAGATGCATGGGAGGCAACGGCAGCACAATATGGAATGCATTTCCCTGCAACGAAAAGTGAAATAATTGTCACAACAAGGAAGACGAATAGGCCAAATGTGGATATAACTTGTGGAGGGGAAAAACTACAAGTGGTAGAGAACTTCAAGTACCTGGGAAGCGTGATTGAAAGTAAGGGGGGAAACGCAATGGAAATAAATGAAAAGTGCAGAAAAGCAGGGCAGTTCTACAAATGCATTAGGGGGCTTATTTGGAGCAAGGAGGTGCCACAGAAATCCAAGGGAATTATATACCGAACCTACTTTGTCCCCATATTGGCATACGGAAGTGAGACATGGGTAATGCACAAAAGCGACAAAAGTAGAATACAGGCTAGCGAAATGAAGTTCCAGAGGAGCAGGTTGGGTGTAACAAGACGAGACAGATTGCGAAATGTGTATGTGAGGGAAAGACTAAAGGAGGAACCAGTACAGGACAGGATAGAAAAATCAAGACTGCAGTGGTATGGACACATGAAGAGAATGGATGAGGGAAGAATTCCAAAGAGGATGTTTGATCTGCAACTGGAGGGGAAGAGGCCCAGAGGAAGACCAAGAGATAGATGGGTGAAGGGAGTGAAGGAATGTGTGACGAGAAGAGAACTGGACGAAGGTGGAAGAGGGGGAATGGTGGAAAGACAGAACACGATGGAGAGGCTTGTGTTCCCGACAGACCCAGCCAGTGGCTGGAAACTGTCCAAGATGATGATGATTGGCAAATATTTGTGGTCCGTGACTAGATACATAACATAGATATTTACTGGATCACGGGGTACCTTACTGCGGCTATCTCGCAACTGGTGCATCTTCATCTCTTTTATTAAACGCGCTAGGTAAGGGTTCTAGACTGATGAACAATACTCAAGAACGGACCGAACGAGTTTTCTGTAAACCACTTCCTTTGTGGGAGGAATTACGTATCTTTGATATTCTGCCAATGAATTTCAGTCTGGCATCTGTTTTTCGTACTGTTTGTCTTATATGGTCATTTCGCTTTAGGCCACTCCGGATGGTTACTCCTAAGTGTTTTACGGTAGTTATTGTGTCAGCAATTTGTCTCCAATAGTGTAATCGACCAGTATGAGCTGCTCGTATAGCGTAACCCGCAGCGCGCTCGCTGGCGACACAGGCAGGGAGTCTGACCCAGATCCGGTCCGCGCAGCGGGGTAACGGCAGCGAGCTGGTACACCAACCAGCCTGAGTGTGGTTTTTAGGCGATTTTCCACGCTCATTTAGGCACTGCTGCGTTTGTTCCCGTATTCTTTCTCAGAGAAGACGATACACAAATGGTTAAAGATCTGACCAAACGCCGGACAAAGTGTACATGCTTCACAGACTGATGGCGCACATCTGCAACATACTCCACAAGCCACCTAACGGTACGTGGCGGAGGGTACTTCTGGTACCATTTACTGATTTCCCACCACTCCCTCCCGCCCCCCTTCCCTGTTCCATTCGCGAATGTGCGTGGGAAGAGCAATTGTCCTGAGGCCTTGTATTACATCTCGTGGGAGGAAGTAATATGTTGTCAGACTCTTCTCGGTAAGTGTTCTCTTGAAATTTCAGTGGTCAACCTCTCCATGATGCACAACCCCTCTCTTGTAACTCCTACCACTAGTGTTTGCTGAGCATCTCTGTAACGCTCTCGCGCCGACTATACGAAACGATGACAAAAAGTGCTGTTCTTTGACGGCGAGAGTTTATCAGACTCACGGGTATTGTCAGGAGTGCCCCAGGGAAGTGTTATAGGACTGTTGTTGTTCTCTATATGCAAGGTGGGCAGCAACCTGCGGTCGTTTGCTGATGATGTCGTGGTGTCGATACTGAGTGACTGTAGGAAGATATAAAACGATTTAGACAAAATTTCCAGTTGGTGTGATGAACGGCAGCTAGCCTTAAATGTGGAAAAATGTAAGTTAATGTAGATTAGTAGAAAAATCAAACCTGTAATGTTCGGATATAATATTACTGGTGTCCTGCTTGACACAGTCAAGTCGTCTAAACGTCTGGGCATAGCGCTGCAAAGCGATATGAGGTGGGACGAGCATGTGAGAACTACGAGCGGTGTTTGAAAAGTCCGTGCAAAGTCCGAGAGATGGCACCATCGGCACGTATCGAGGTGATGTTTAGTTAGCAGTATCTTTGGAAAGAACGCACACCAAGTTTCAGCCATATTGGTCTATTTATTTGTGTTTGGCATTCGTGTGAATCAAAAAAATCGAGTGATTGTCAAAAAATGGACCAAAAATAATTTCGTATGGTGATTAAACATTACTTTATGAAAGGCAAAATGCCTCAGGAGGCTAAAGAGAAAACTGATAAACATTACGGTGACTCTGCACCTTCGATTAGAATAGTTTACAAGTGGTTTCAAAATTTTGGGAGTGGGCATATGGGCACAAGTGATGCTGAACGTTCTGGACGCCCTGTGGAGGTTACGACTCCAGAAATCATTGATAAAATCCATGATATGCTGATGGATGACAGAAGAGTTAATGTGCGTGAGATTGCTAGTGCTGTCGGCATCTCGAATGAAAAGGTACATAATATATTGCATAAACATTTGGACATGAGAAAGCTATCCGCGAGATGGGTTCCGCGATTGCTCACGCTTGACCAAAAACGGAATCGTGTGAAGTGTTGCAAGGATGCTTTGCAGCTGTTCAGGAAGAATCTGCAGAACTTAAAGCGTCGTTTCGTCATTGTGGATGAAACATGGATACATTACTATACTCCTGAGACCAAACAACAATGTAAACAATGGGTTACCAAGGGAGAATCTGTACCAAAAAAGGCGAAGACCATTCCTTCGGCCAGAAAGGTTATGGCGACTGTCTTTTGGGAATCGCAAGGAATAATCCTCAGCGACTATCTCGAAAAGGGTAAAACTATTACAGGTGAATATTATTCATTGTTATGGGACCATTTGGAAACCGAGCTGCAAGAGAAACGCCGGCAACTGCACCGCAAAAAAGTCCTTTTCCATCACGACAATGCACCAGAACACACCTCAGCAGTTGTGGTCGCAAAATCAATGGAAATAGGATTCCAACTCGTTTAACACGCCCCCCCCCTCCTATTCTCCAGACGTGGCTCCCTCGAACTACTATTTGTTCCCCAATTTGAAGAAATGGTTGGCGGGGCAAAGATTTTATTCAAATGAGGAGGTGATTGCAGCGACTAATAGCTTTTTTACTGACTTGGACAATTCCTATTATTCGGAAGGGATCAAGAAATTATAACAGCGTTAGAAGAGGTGTATAAGTCTAAACGGAGACTATGTCGAAAAATAAAAAAGGTTTACCTCAAACACGCAAGTAGTTTTATTTTTGCATGGACTTTTCAAACACCCCTCGTATAGTAGGGAAGGTGAATGGTTGACTTCGGTTTACTGGGAGAAATTTAGGCAAGATTGGTTCACTTGCGAAGGAGACCGGGTATACAACGCTGGTGCGACCTATTCTAGAGTACTGCTCGAGTGTTTGGGATCCGTACCAGGCTGGACTGAAGGAAGACATTGAAATAATTCAGAAGCAGGCTGCCAGATTTGTTACCGGTAGGTTCGAACACCACGAAAGGGTTACAGAAATGCTTCGGGAACAAAAATAGGAGTCCCTGGAGGGAAGGCGACGTTCTTTTCGAGAAGCACTACTGAGAAAATTTAGAGAACGGGCGTTTGAAGCTCACTGCCGAACGATTCTACTACCGTCAACATACATTGCGCGTAAGGACTATGAAGATAAGATACAAGAAATTACGGCTGATGCGAAGGCATGCGGACAGTCGTTTTTCTCTCGCTCTGTTCGTGAGTGGAACAGGAAAAGAAATGGCAAGTAGTGGTACGCCATGCGCCGTACGGTGGCTTGCGGGGTAGCTATGAAAGTGTAGATGTGGATCTTCTCTATCCCTTCTATCAGCCCTACGTGCTAAGGGTCCCAGATTGATGAACAACACTCAAGAATCGGTCCAACAAGCGCCTTGTAAGTCACATTCTTTGTGGACGAGATACGTTTGTTTAAGATCATTCCTATGAATCTCGGTCTCGCAGCTTCTTTCCTTCTACCTGTTTTATGTAGTCATTGCACAACTATCTCCCAGCTATTTCACGGTAGGTTCTGTTCCTAGCAATTTGTCATCAATAGTGCACTATTGATAACTCACCTGCAGGTAATTCTGCAAATGTATGTTGTCTCCTGACGTTGCTATTTTCTTATAGAGAACCGACTCATCTGCGAACTGTCCTACAAAGCTTCCGAATTTTTCGATTAGATTATTTTGTATACTGTAAATAGTAACAGTCCTATCATACTTGATTCGGGTACTTCGGGAATTAACTTCACATCTGTCGATTTTGTTCCATCAAGACCGATGTGTTGAGTTTTGTCTGCAAGGAGGTCTTGATGCAGTCACAGATGTGGTCCGATACTCGATAAGCTTTTATTTTTTTCACTAAACGGCGGGACAGTGTCAAATGCCTTCCTAAAGTCAAGAAACATGGCATCTACATGATCACCGTTATCTACACCGCTATGAATCTCATAGAGGAATATAGCGAGCTGAGTTTCGCAAGATATCTGTGTACGGTATCAGTCATGATTTTTGTAGAGGAGATTTTCATTCTCCAAAAACGTCATAATTCCAGAATAACAAACATGTTCCACAATTCTACGACACATTGACGTCAACGACATAGCCCAATAGTTATGTGCATCTGTCATACGACTCTACTTGAAAACGGAAATGACCTGCACTTTTTTCCAATCTATAGGTATCATTTGCAGCGCCAACGAGCTACAATAAACTGGTGCTAGAAGGGGAGAAAGTTCTCAGGTTACCTTCGCGACTGTGGCGTCAGAAAGGGCATCCGGCTACATCGCTAAATAATAAAATATTATTTTCCAATTCGTGAAAAAGCGGACGCTGCACTAAACGGTATGAAAGTTAGGGAAAAGAAAGGGTGTAATGGAGTAGTGGACCTCTTCCCTCCTTTAGTCACAATACGTCACATTTACTTACGTTCGTTGCCGACTGTCAGTCCCTGCACCCGTCATAGGGCCACAGCAGGTCTTCTTCTATTTCTCTACACTCATCTGACGGCTGTCACCTTCACAACAACATCTGCGCTTAGCCTCACGAAGTGTCCAACGTTATCCACGACATCACTATTACAAATTCTAATATGATCTTCTGATACACAACCAAAAACCAGATGTGATTTCAGAATAAGAAACGAACTACTTGACCTTTCCTTATACACTGAATACAGATGGCATTATCCCTATCTACTTCGCGCGCCTGTGCTTAAATGCTAATATTTTGCATATCCAAACATTCAGTACACTACATGGCAATATGACGTTTCTTGCATTCCGCTGGTGTTGCAATTTTGAAGGCCAGCAGTGTATTTTAGTCAACCTATTACAAATGAAAGTTTGTTTTTTGAGTCGCCTTTCGGTCAGCTTCCACTTTTAAAAGACGTAAAACCGTCGCCTTGTAACGTCTGTACCCTGCTGATAGCAATACTAGCAGCCAAAGCAAGGACAAGTGCAACAGGTGTTCTTTCGAATCATTAGGTGCATATTAGATAATATTCATGTGTAAGGCATCAGTTCCGGGACACGTCAGTCGGCTAGTGCTGTCGCTATTGCGAACGCTAGTGCCGCTTTTCCGTGTTCCGGAGGAAGAGTACTGTTCTCCAGCCTAGAGCCATTGTGATACGTTCTATGGATACTCAAGGCCAGAGTACGTGTGGTGTTTACGGGTGAGTGGAGTTCCAGGTTCCGGAACGGGAGGGCGTCTCTGGTGCTCGGGAGAAGTTAAGAGCCGGAGCGTGTGCTCCGATAGGGGGAGTGCTGTAACGGATGAGGGCTCAGGTGGGCGGTTGATCGCTGGAAGCGCTGAGTGCAGTACAGACGGGCGTTTGAAAGAGCTTGTCGCTGTTCCGTATAGTGGCAGGTTGTGATAGGGAATCACGTCAAGGTTGTTGCGTGCAGTGGTTCCTCTTTCTGTGAAAAGAGTGAGTCCTCGTTAATGAGACTGTGTGTATGCTTCCTGTTGCTCATCGACTGCCTAGCCACATTATACGGACGTCAGTTTGAAAATGGCGAGCCTCGTCGAACCATCTTGTGTTTGCGGTTTTTTTGATACTGTAATCTAGGGTTACCGATTCCTGTGATAGTGACCCGCCACAGAAAATAGTGCCTATGTCATTTAGTCATTGCCTGAAGTCTAAATTGCGTTCGGTCAGAGCCAGTAGGCACTACGGTGGAGCTGTTATTTCGTCTTTTAAAGATGGTGACGTTACGACGTCCGTTTGTTAGTGCTGGCGGCCGTTAGCAGATTTAATTGTGCAGCACCTCTCTACCGTGCACTGAATAACTAAAGCAGTTGTATTTCCTTTTAAGTAATGGGTCACTTTTTAAAGACAAACTGTTTTCGGTAATGTGTGTTTATGTTGTTTGCCTTAAAGTGTCAGTTGTACTAGAGGAAAATAGTGTTTAATGTCCCGTTGACAACGAGGTCATCAAAGACGGAGTACAAGCTCGGATTAGGGAAGGATGGGGAAGGAAATCGACGGCGCTCTCCCAAAGGAATCGTCCCGGCATTTTCCTGAAGCGATTTAGGGAAATCACGGAAAACCTAAAACAGGATGGTCGGACGAAGGTTTGAACCTCGTCCTCCCGAATGTGAGCCCAGTCTGCTAACCACTGCTCCACCTCGCTCAGTAGCTGTATTGGAGGCGATCTCAGAATCTAATATATAATCTCTGTACACCAAGAATTTATTATTGTAATGTTAATAGTTTACCACTGTATGTATCTGGTAATAATGACCTTAACACTGGTATAAGACACAGTAAAAATATTTTTGTAATAATTTTTTGATGTATACATTTGGAAATCCAGGTATATAATACCTTTACTTTCATGGATTTTTATATGTGTAAAGAATATAAAAAATATAAAACTCTGCACAATCTATTTCGACAACACCGTATAATCGTATGTTGTAAAAACTGCTGCCATCTTGTGGCACCTCAAAACAATGTATTCCGATGAATGCCTCATAAGTTCCCTATCAGATGTCAACAAGGACACAACATGAAAGGATTTTATACATATTTTACATGTTTTATTAGTGACTATTGCGCACCGTTCGCACAGCTATTCTCTTATTGTATGACCAGAGATGGTACTATGGATTATCGTCCCTATGATGTATGTTTACTTTCAATTTCTATGCATTTTATGTTGGTTTCACGTTAGAATTTTCCATAGTAGTTCCTTTATGTAGTCGACGAGATGAATTGCCCATGAAAAAAATATTTTTTGTAAACAAATGAACGCAAGATAGTGATTTAAGTTTTCAGAAACTAGAAAGCACTGTGTATTTTTATGCGACCTGGGCGAATGAACTTGTGTAAGAACAACAGTGTTTAATGTGTATTTAGTTTGTGCCTTATGCTTTTCAGAGAGTCACGAGAATAAGATCGATTAACATTTCTTAGTTTTAGAAAGTTTGTATTTTGCTCTTGTTACGCTTCCTGTTCCGTGGTGCTCTATGTACAGTGAAAGCATAATGGAAGCGTAAAGTAGAGATTACTTAGTCCCGGTTTTGTATGCCCGTCTTTGGACAGGTATATGTCTGATACTTTTTTCCATTTTTTGAAATTGTTTAAATGGACTCACTTTCTTCAAAGATTCTTGCTTATTGAATATTAACTGATTTGGCGATGGTGCCGTTTGTTTTTGCGATTTTAAAACGGTTTGTTATTTATTGAAAGGTGTTCCCAAAAAAATATTTTTCTTGTGTTTAAAAAAAAAGGTTTTTTTAGAAGAAAAATTTAAACGTTTTTGAAATGCTCCTGAAATTACATCAATTAGCCCTATCAAATATATTTGATTGTGGGCTAGTTAGAAATGACTAAATCAGAATAGGGAATTTCAGAACAGACTGTGTACCTTACCCGCGTGTACAGGATGGAACTTGTATGAAATAAGAATTGTTAACTGTTTTGCTTGTATGAGCTCAGTAGCTACTACTCCCGGTCCCCCATGTCCTGTTATCGCATTTAACTTTTTGCCTTAATCCGGGTAAACGTACGATAGTGTGAGCCGCCCTTGCTGTTCTCAAAGAACGAACTACGTGATGTTTTCTTATACACACTATTAGGCAGGTTTACTTGTTCTTACTTTGTGCGGTCGATGTTCCTTAATAGCCTTTGGGAAAGAAACTGATGGAAGTGCTGGCAGGAAACAGCACCTTACTATGAGCATTATTAGCATGTGACCAACAGAAATGCCTTCTGTCTGCTCTGAAGGCAGATTCGTCCAAAGGCCGCCATGTTAAAATAATTCCATGGAGCGATCTGGGTAGCTTGCGAACTGGAAGTGGATTGGTGACTATTTTAACTCTGTCTCGCAGGTCAAAAACGAGGCTAGCGATCCTCATTTAACATGGTGGTGTCAGTGCTGCAAAGTACAGAAATAATCCGGATCCATCAACAATAGTTGCAAAGGAAGTCTTCGGTGAAATACGCTATCTGATCAAATCTATCGGGACACCTACTGGAGGACATTAGTAAGCAGTATGTCCACCCTTCGCCTTTATGACGGCTTGAAAGCTCTGGATACTCAATGAGTCAGTTGTTTGAATGTCTGTGGGGGACAGCCCATTCATCCCCAAAAGTCGAAACCTGAGAAAGCAGTGATGTAGACTCTGGGGCCTGAAGTGAAGTCGACGTTCTAACTCGTTCTACGGGTGTTCCATTGGGTTCACGTCGCGACTCTGGGCACGACAGTCCATTCCGACAGGATGCGTTGTCATGCTGATACAATCACCGTCTCCGAACTGTTTCTCTACCGCGTCCAGCACACATGCAGAATGTGTTCATATGCTTCTGGAGGCTGCACTAAGCGCCATGAGAGGCCCACATTCTATCCACGAAGAGCACGACCGTCTCGTAGCAGCATCTCATCCACACTCCACTGTTGGCCATACACCTGATGGTAAGAAATGTTCTCCAGGCATTCGCCAAACGAAACCCTACCATCTGATTGTCACAGGGCATTCCAAACCACTCGTTTTCGTTCACCGACCACTAGCGTCGCTCTTTGCAGGATGCTTAGGCCGGCCGCTGTGCCCGAGCCGTTCTAGGCGCTTCACTTCGGAGCCGCGCTGCTGCTACGGTCGCAGGTTCGAATCCTGCCTCGGGCATGGATGTGTGTGATGTCCTTGGGTTAGTTACGTTTAAGTAGTTCTAAGTTCTAGGGGACTGATGACCTCAGATGATAAGTCCCATAGTGCTTAGAGTCATTTGAACCATTTTTTTAACACCATGCTTAGCACTGACTACAGAAATTTGTGGCTTATAACGAACTGCCCGATCACTGTACCCATCTTTTTTAACTCCCTCTGCACAGTCATTATGAGAGGTGGACTTTCGGCAGTACTTTGGAACTCAAGAGTGATAACTTAACTCCTCCCGAACAGGCCCTGAAGGCCCAAAGGTACCGACCGGCCGCCGTGTCATCCTTAACCTCAGGCGTCACTGGATGCGGATATGGAGGGGCATGTGGTCAACACAGCGCTCTCCCTGCCGTATGTCAGTTTCCGAGACCGGAGCCGCTACTTCTCAATCAAGTAGCTCCTCAGTTTGCCTCACAAGGGCTGAGTGCATCCCGCTCGGCAGACCGGATGGTCACCCATCCAAGTGCTAGCCCAGCCCGACAAAGTTTAACTTCGGTAATCTGACGGAAATCGGTGTTACCACTGCGGCAAGGCCGTTGGCCACTCAAGAATGATACCTTCCGCTAATTTCATGCTATTATTACACCACCCTCCGTAATAATCAAATATACAATTACAAAATTTTGAAAACTTTCTATAAAACTTCTTAAACTTTCAACTTTCTCAATCGAATTTAACATTAAAAAATTTTACAACGTTTCGGTAGCTTAACTACCATATTCAAATCACATTTAGTATTACAAATGCAACAAGCAGTGTAAAATACCGTTTCGTCGTCGATAACATTCTTACTGTAAGCTGCAGGTAAAATCTGTTACATTCAGCAACGCTATCTGTGAAATCAGTTGAAACATAGAGCCTGTACAACGTCACCCTTTTTCTTGTATTCAGTGAAACGTCTGCGAAATTATTTTAATTACAGTCAGTAATTCAAACACAGATTTGTCGCATGTAGTAATACAAGTGGAATTAGCAGTGTGTGACCCCGTTGCATCGCCCAGAACATTCTTATTTTAAAATCATTCGTTAAAGTCTGTTATGTACAACCACGCTATCTGTGACAGCAGTTGAAACAAAGAGACTGAACAGCGTCGTAAAAATTTTATACACTGAATATCTGTGTAATTATTTTTACTACAGTCAGAAACTGGAAACAGAGATTTGTCGTGTAATCTGTGCTTGAAGTAAAAGGTACATATATTTTATGTTTTAGTTTTCACTTCAAGTGCAAATTACATGGACTATAAGGAAAAATGAAAAAAATAGAGAATGTATTAGAAGACGATCAGTTTGGCTTTGAGAAAGGTAAAGGCACCAGAGAGGCAATTCTGGCGTTGCAGTTGATAACAGAAGCAAGACTGAAGAAATACCAGAACACGTTCATAGGATCTGTCGACCTGGAAGAAGTATTCGACAGTGACAAAAGGTGCAATATGTTCGAAATTTTGAGGAAAATAGGGGTAAGCTACAGGGAGAGACAAGTAATATAAAACAGGTACAAGAAGCGCTCAGACCGAGAACGAAGCGCTCGGATTAAAAGATATATAAGGCAGGGGTATAGTATTTCGCCCTTACTGTTTAACCTGTACATTGGAGAAGCAACAATGGAAATAAAAGAAAGATTCAAGAACGGAATTAAAATTCGAGGTGAGAGGATATCATTGATAAGATTCGTTGATGAAATTGCTGTCTTGAGTGAAAGTGAAGAAGAATTACAGGATCTGCTGAATGGACTAAGCACTGTAACGAGTTAAGAACAGGGGCTGAGAGTAAATCGAAGATTGACGCAAGTAATGAGAAATATCAGAAACGAGAACAGCAAGAAAATTAACATCATAAGTGATGATGACGAAGTAGATGAAGTTAAGGAATTCTGCAACCTAGGCAGTAGAATAACCCATGATGTACGGAGCAAGGAGGACATAAAAAGGGGACTAACACTGGCAAAAAGGCATTCCTAGCCAAGAGAAGTCTAGTAGTATCAAACATAGGCCTTAATTTGAAGAAGAAATTTTTGACAATGTACGTTTGGAGCACAATATAGTATGGCAGTGAAAACCGGGACAGAAGAGAATCGGAGGATGTGCCACAGAAGACTGCCGAAAATTAGATGGACTTATAAAAGGAATGAGGAGGTTCTCTGCAGAATCGGTGAGGAAAGGAATATATGGTTACCCCGCGTGGTCTTGGCGCCTTGCCACGGTACGCGCGGATCGCCCCGTCGGAGGTTTGAGTCCTCCATCGGGCATGGGTGGGTGTGTGTGTTGTCCTTAGCGTAAGTTAGATTAAGTTAGATTTAGTAATGTGGAAGCCTAGGGACCGATGAACTCAGCAGTTTGGTCCCTTAGGAGCTTACCACCACCAATATGGAAAACACTGACAAGAAGAACGGACAGGATGGTAGCAAATCTATTGTGACATCAGGGAATAACTTCCACGATACTGGAGCGGGCTGTAGAGAGTAAATACTGTAGGGCAGGGCTTCCCAACGTGTGGTCCGCGGACCCCTTAGGGGTCCGCCGGCTCTTTCTAGGGGGTCCGCGGCCACCTTTCACCAAATCGTGTAAAATAATGAGTAAAATTATTTAATAAAAATGTGAAAATCAGATTCATCACTATCTTTTTGGAGGAAGGCAGCTCCAACGTGTGAAGTGTCGGTTACCAAGTAATTTCAATCAGGCTATAGTATGTTGAAAAATGCCGGCCGAAGTGGCCGTGCGGTTAAAGGCGCTGCAGTCTGGAACCGCAAGACCGCTACGGTCGCAGGTTCGAATCCTGCCTCGGGCATGGATGTTTGTGATGTCCTTAGGTTAGTTAGGTTTAACTAGTTCTAAGTTCTAGGGGACTAATGACCTCAGCAGTTGAGTCCCATAGTGCTCAGAGCCATTTGAACCATTTTGTTGAAAAATGGTTCAAATGGCTCTGAGCACTATAGGACTTAACATCTGAGGTCATCAGTCCCCTAGAACTTAGAACGACTTAAACCTAACTAACCGAAGGACATCACACACATCCATGCTCGAGGCAGGATTCGAACCTGCGACCGTAGCAGTCGCGCGGTTCCGGACTACAGCGCCTAGAACCGCGTGGCCACCACGGCCGGCTATAGTGTGTTGAACAAATGGAGTAAATCCACTAGTAAGTGTCTGGATACAGTGGGAATTCAAATTGGATCGTTAATTTCAAGTTGTTTTCATGTATCTCTAAAGCAAAGACTATTGATACTTCGGGGGGGGGGGGGGGGGGGATCACTGGGAACATGGCACTTGCATTAAGAAGCTTTCAGTTCCCATGGGTTTGGCTCTGAAATTTAAAGTTACTCTGCTTTTGAGTGACTAGGGGTCAGCCATGGATTTTCGAGTGAAGAAGAGGTCCGCCAGCTGAAACGGTTGGGAGGCCCTGCTGTAGGGGAAGACAGAGATTGGAATACATCCAGCAAATAAGTGAGGACGTAGGTTGCAGGAGCTACTCTGATACATGAGGAGGTGGCCACAGGAGAGGTATTGGTGGCTGTATGCATGTAACCAGTCAGAAGTCCGAGGATTCAAAAACAAAAACAAAACAAAACAAAAATAGAGGCAGAATAGCTAAAGGTAGGAGACGAGGTACTGGCAGAACTGAAGCTGTGAGGACGGATCGTGAGTTGTGCTTAGGTAGCTCAGATGCTAGAGCACTTGCCCGCGAAAGGCAAAGGTCCCGAGTTCGAGTCTCGGTCCGGCACACAGTTTTAATGTGCCAGGAAGTTTCAGCATAGCTTAACATTTCTGCAGGGGCTTCCAACGACTTGTTAAGTCCATACCGCGTCGAGATGCTGAGTTACGCCTGGGAAAAGGACATCTGACGATATTTGGAGGTGTCCACGAGTTTTGGCATCTGAATGTAAGTCGCAAACAATTTTGACAGTCTCTTCAGGAGAGATACATTTTCCGACACGTCCTCGCTGACGATGTTTTCCGCAGTGCAGTGCAGCGGAGTGCGAGGCGGCGGATGCGGCGCCGCCGAGTGTGGCCGAGGGTGTGGAGGCGGCGGCGGAGGCGGCAGGTGGGTCCGGCCGCGGGCCGGGCTGACGGCCGCCAATCACGTGAGTCAGCTGCGCGGCCGGGCGCCGCGCGTGGCGCGACCTCTGCTATCGATCGCGCCGGCGGTGGGGACGTGGCCGCCCGCGCCGCCCGCCACAGTAGCGCCGACGTCAGCGCCGGGGCGGCATGGGCGCGCGCCGCTGACTGCCGCCGCCGCCGCCGCCGCCGCCTCTGCTGCTCCCCGCGGGCGACGCACGCACCGCCTGGGCATCGCGTCCGCCCGCCTCTGTGGACCAGGTAGCCCCGCAGCAACCTGCAACCCGTTTACACTTCAGAACTCGCGTTAACAGCACCGCACGTTGCAGGTGGCCTCTACACAGTCGAGGACAAGCGATGGCCGTGGATTGGAAAGGCGATGCATTTATTTGGCACATTATTACTCTCATTGAAATTAAACAAACTTCTAAATTCATCTGAAGCGTGAAATCTTCCATAAGTCGTACCGCACAGCTTTTGTAAAAGTCATTTTAATGTAAAACACTGCAAGCTGCTAATTTTTTAATTACTGTTCGGCACCTTGTTCCGAAAATACAGGCATCGCCTGGCAGGTCTCGAAATGATTAGTCACATAGTTTTATTTTCCGTGGATCGTTGTTCGAGTAATCGTAATGATACAGGTTGGCGCACGAGAAACCGCCTCCTAGTACTAGACTGCTCACTCAGAAATTTTACACACAGTTGAGCCCTCATGAACGTACGTGTGCTGTCCTGAACTCCGGACCTAACCACTTCTAACTTTTATCTGTGGGGCAGTCTAAAGCGAAATGTGTTCACAAATAACCCAATAACGGTAGAAGACTTCAAGGATAATATTCTTAATGAAATTTTGAAAACTGATGCCGCAGAGTTGCGCAAAGTGTATATTAACATGATAGGGCGCATGCAAAAGTGCACTGAAGCACGAAAGTGATTTTCAGCACCTAATCTAATGTAATGTAAAAGTCATCAGTTCAGTAAATACGGACCTTTCGGTTAGCCTATTTGTTATTTCTTTATTATATAATTATCACATACTTATCTATTTATTTTGTATCTGCTCCTGGTGTATAACCATTGCTAAAGACAAGCTTGATGGGCAGTAACGAATATCATTTGTTTCTTACACTACTGTAATTATGTACATCGTTGTTCCTTTCCAGCTGTAGTGGTTTTCTTACAACAAACTGTATGAGGGACTAAATATACTTTGAAGCAGTGTTAAAATGCTTAACACTTTGAACACATGTCTAAAAGATCGTTACACGTAATATGATAATCGGTTTTATCATCAAACACTTACTTCTTTAAAAAAACGTACTGATGTACACCACATTTCTACGTTTTCATATTTAATAGTGACACACCATATTTTTAACAAAGTATGCGCTTAGGGATACAACTGATTATTATATTATATTATATTGTACATATTCCTTTACAAAAATTGTATGCTTTTATTATGTATTAGGTCCAAATTTGCCAGACGGTGAGTTTAATGTCCAAACTGGTTTCAGAATTCTATTTTTTTTAACTGCTTAAATTGATTTTACACCAAAACGTAATTTGAAGTGATTGTTCCAGTAGAACAAAATTCTCATTGCCTACTTTGACAGCTTATAGTATTGGTCAGCTGTTATCATTTTGAGCGGATTATTCAAAACCGTAAACGCACTACCTCATACCGGAAACAACTACGGAAAATTGTGTATCTGACTCTCCCACATGTGCTGGCTTATCGAGCGATTGTAATTTGTTGTAACTGCAGTAACTGCTACATTCGCCACTAACGAAGTAATGACTGTCCATCGTGGAGGGCCTGTTTACACGTGCAGCACCCAGGCATCATGTTCTACAATTCAGGATCTTCTTTCGTCGGCGGTCCGCATTCTGTTTCATTGCAACAACTGTTCTGTCCCATGTTTCTGTTTCTTACCGTGTCAGGGCTTAAATGTTTTACTGACTGCGAGTATTTCATATTGGTTCTCATAGAAAAAATTGGCTCTGAGCACTATGGGACTCAACTGCTGTGGTCATCGGTCCCCTAGAACTTAGAACTACTTAGACCTAACTAACCTAAGGACATCACACACATCCATGCCCGAGGCAGGATTCGAACCTGCGACCGGAGCGGTCACGCGGTTCCAGACTGAAGCGCCTTTAACCGCACGGCCACACCGGCCGGCGTTCTCATAGAGCGTAGATTGTTAGGATGGATACCTCTTTTCTTTTATCACATACTGTTCATTTCCTGTCTTGTCGATGCACACCTGGAGATTTGATCTACCATCACGAAACCGCTCGTGAAGCAATTTATTCCAGAAACATGGACTAATTTAGCTGCTGTTGCTCTCAACAGAAAACTGTTTGTAACTATTCTGTTATTATATTTTATAGCCTTCGGTCACGCAAATGTTTTCATTACCGGTTTCGTCTTCTTAGCAATTCAACTGTAACTTGAATACGTTACGTAGTACCCGGTAACGAATCCATTTGTGTCTTTCAAGGACGTAAAATACAATAGGATAATTTCGAAACAAAACAGTCATTGTGTTGGCCATAGGCAATATGCCTGTTCCGAGTAAATTTCAGTTGTTGCCATTGAACACTGCCGCCAAGTCAGTAGCGTGTTACAAATTCAGTAATAATTGGAGTCACAAGAAATTGCTATCGCCCTCTCACTCAGTAGCCGTGGGACAGTGAAATACAGTGTTTTACATCTATAGTAGAAATCTGACTTTGCCGATAGGAGTCTTTGTTTTAAATATCCATCCGTTTCCCATTACAAATCCTCTACGTGAAGAGAACTTAGTAATCCGAATGTCAAAAATTAAAATGTGGGAAAAGGCGCCAATGAGACACCTGTGAGAAAATGCAGAAAATACGCGTATGCTCGAACTTGTAAGAATTTTAATTGTACTTGTGCCGTTATGCTTTACTTAGATTATGTTTTCTGTACGGAATTCTGTTCTCGAATAATAACGCTTGACTCTGAGTTTGCTTTAACGTACACTGGCATCATAATGACAGTGTCACATCAGCTGGCTGGTTTGGAAAGTACCCATAAGCCAGCGACACTGTTCTGCTGTGGATAAGACGTCCACACTAAAGCAGAGAGGAAATCTTGAGGGCGGCTGACAAATTACCAGCTGGACCTCTCTTGATTAGTTGTATACAATGGGAATCACAGACCGGGCTGATCACTGAAAATAGCAACACGTCACCAATTTACCAAATACTAATTTACAAATATTTACTATACGTAGGACGAACATACAGTATTAGCAGATACTGGAATTTTGAGGGAAATAAAGGGGTTGTTGTGTGTCTATCAAACGGGATAGACTACGGTACAGAAGTTTCGCTGGGAAACCCTTACCCATCCTCCACACAGCCCAATGCGATTTGCGTATTTTTGGAGCCCTGAAGAAAGACTTTCAGGACCGTTTGTTTTCTTCGCATGGAGAAGCGCGTGACTGCGTAGAATCGTGGTCTCGTAGGCAACTGCAAATATTTTTCTATGAAGACGGTAGCTGTCTTGAAATAATAACTAGCTGACACGTTTTCCATCTGTCTCGTTTGCATTTCACTGCACCTTATATAATAAGCCGAGATAGATTATAAATATCAACCTGACTGTTGTGTAAACTAACAAAAAAAAATGGCTCTGAGCACTATGCGACTTAACTTCTGAGGTCATCAGTCGCCTAGAACTTAGAACTAATTAAACCTAACTAACCTAAGGACATCACACACATCCATGCCCGAGGCAGGATTCGAACCTGCGACCGTAGCGGTCACGCGGTTCCAGACTGAAGCGCCTTTAACCGCACGGCCACACCGGCCGGCTGTAAACTAACAGTTGGTAGGTAAAGAACAGTTATAAATATTGCTAGAACGAATGACATACAGTCTGTTAAGTGAGATCGTGATCGGGTTAATCGTTAGGACAATGTATTTGATAACAAACTGAAACACATACATACGTCATATAAAAACAAACCGAGCGAGGTGGCGCAGTGGTTAGCACACTGGACTCGCATTCGGGAGGACGACGGTTCAATCCCGTCTCCGGCCATCCTGATTTAGGTTTTCCGTGATTTCCCTAAAATCGCTTCAGGAAAATGCCGGGATGGTTCCTTTGAAAGGGCACGGCCGATTTCCTTCCCCATCCTTCCCTCACTTGAGCTTGCGCTCCGTCTCTCATGACCTCGTTGTCGACGGGACGTTAAACACTAATATCCTCCTCCTCCTCCTATAAAAACAAAATGAAAATACGTTTACAATGCTGTCACCAGCAGCGTCGATAATTTCTTGGCATCTTCGAGGCATGCTTGAAACCAAGTTTTCTGCCTATTCACGTGGAAGAGACCTCCAAATGCGTCGAATTTGCTTTGGCAACTGTTTCAAAGTAAATATCTTTTTGATGTAAGACCGTATATTTTCAATAGGATTAGCGCTAGGCGACTGTGAGGGCCGTCCAGTATCTGCACACCATTCTTCTTTTTCCAGCCGCTTGTCCTCCTGCAGTACCCAATCTGCATGTTTGGCGATGAACCAATGTCTGCCGATCGACACCAAACGTCTTTGATAAACGCGACACGTAAACTCCACTCATGTCTCTTCCTGTGGATCTCAATCAAGAATTGCAAGAAAGCTAATGCTTTATGGACACTGCATGAAGGACAAAAGTTCCCTCTGTTGGGGTTGTCGAAGAAGTAAGGTGATATCTTTTACCATCTGTGTGTAATGCCAGCCATGCTTTTACTTAACAGACGGTACGAAGTACTGTTGGATTCAGCGACAGAAAAAAAAGGCTCAAATGGCTCTGAGCACTATGGGACTTAACTTCTGAGGTCATCAGTCCCCTAGAACTTAGAACTACTTAAACCTAACTAACCTAAGGACATCACACACATCCATGCGCGAGGCAAGTACCGAACGTGCGACCGTAGCATTTTCGTTGGAATGTGGGTGAAAATGAAAAGACACTGATCTGTACAGAAACTGCAAATATAACTACTTCTTTCAGTAATTCAGCCATCTTTACTTTTCTTTCGTAATACGCTGCGTGGAATCTTCGAATAATATATCAACAACTGAGCAAATATAGTAGAGGAATAAAGTTACAACACACACATAAAAGACTGAGTAACAGACCTTCCCAACATGAAAGGAACTTGTATGTTTTTCCACGGAAGCCGCTTGTCACTGTAGCAGTTTAGGTAGTGACACTCCATTTAGCTCACAACTGTCCAGTGTTCCGATAAAACAATCTTGAAAAATCGAAGGACGCAAAGCACATAGCACGGCTTTCTGCTGTTTGGTCATCAAGGAAAGCGGCTCCGACCGTAATTAATGCGTGCGTCAGAATAGCAGAGTAATTACCCATGTGCAGGTCACCGTATGCGATGAGAACACGCAATTGCTGCAAGGCTGTAGACGACGAAACACGCTTGGCCGCCCTACAGATGAGGTCACATTCCGTGATGCAACGATATCAGGGCCGTTGAAGAGCTGCGTTTAGAAATGAGAGCTGAAAAACGTCTGGAAGCTTAGATCATAGTAGACGCACTGCATCTAGACAGTAATTAGAAGCAGTGAAGGCAACAGGAACATTACTTTCAACACTGAAGCTACAGCAGAGGTAACATTATAACAAAGACCCTTGCCCTCTGCTTCTCACTCCTCCAGCCCAATGGCTCAGGAGAACTGTGGTACAAAAAACCTACAGACGCCTTTACTTTAGAAACAATTAAAATATCTAACGTACAGAGGGTAGAATGTCGACAAGGCAGTAAAGCGATAGGTTATATGCTTGCCTGAGGGCAACACTGGGGACAAATTCCTGAGTGTTATCTGTTAGCAGTATGTAGACAATACTGGAAAAGTGATCAGAAATGGAAAGAACTTCCTGTTATCTTTTCTACTGGTATACGAAGACGCTTAGAATCGATGTGCTGAAGGATACTAATAATTCCCTCTGTTTCATTACAAAAGATGTATATCCACGACTCGTCTCTGCATTTATCTCCGGAACATTTTGTGCTCTTGATTTAAACTTACAGTTACGTTAATGTCTGGACTTGTGTTCCCTTTTTTAAAGAACTAATTGTCGTCTCTAAAACCCTCCACTTCGGCACGACATTGGTCCTTATTACTTGTGAATAGTTATCATCAGTAGTCATGTGAGTGAATTTATCTGTCGTATTTTGTTTGTTACGTTTTTCTAATGATTACGAAAATTTTCGCTTTAGTGGTTTCAGCAAATTATTGATATTAACAGGCGTATGAGCATTCACACTACCACAAAACTAGTCATAGTACTCGAATCACAAATCATTGCTATTGGAAGATGTGCGAATATTTATTGTCCATCTATCGAAAGTAATGCCCGTCTGAAACCGGTAACGGATAATTTTTGTAATGATTAGCGATCCTGATTAAATAATATCATTCCACGGCACGGCATGTTTATTGATTTCAGCCCCATTAATCCATTCATTTCATTTCAGTACCCTGAATTAATTTTATGCGTGTCCTTTCTGTACAGGCATTAATACTTCTTATGAAGAAAAATCCATTACATCTAATGACAGTTCATATTTTCTAGGGAGGAAAACAAGTTTCTCTCAAAGTGATGTGTCGGTAATGGAGAAGGCCAATAAACCAGTCAGACATTACAAAAATATGACAATTAGTAAGCTTGTTTACAATGGGTACACTTAATAACTGAGATGTACATAACTTTCTATAACTGTAGTTTCTTCTATGGTGCTGATTTATATGCAATAAGAGTAATGTTTCTGATAGAAACAAACAGTACTGAATGCTGATACGCTGTCATAGTCTCTGTATAATTGTTCCTGATAGAAACAAACAATATTGAACGCTGATACGTTGTGATATCCTATGAATTTTAGTAATATTTAATAGCGCCGTGCTCCGTCGGTGTATTGTCCTATTGCAGTCTTCTGCATTAGTGTTCATGATTTTGTAGGTGCGCTGACTCTGGGTGAAACTCTTAACTGCAGCTGCTTAAAAAGCAGTCAGATCATGTCAATTAAGTGTCCTGTGTCGCGTATATGCGTGGCGTCATCCAAGAGATAACAGTGAGCGATGGAAGAGCGAACTCGCGCTGGCGGGATGTTTAAGTTATGTACGCCATCTCCCTTGTAACTATGAGCGGCGCAGGGTTCCGGGTGCGGTCGACGCATATGCCATTGATGCCGCATAATGAATCAATACAGATTGAGAAAAAGATACAATTATTCATAGACGACGTCTTGCAAACAAAAAATGCAGGTGCACAAGTAGATTCCGTCTTCCACGATTTCCACGAGGCTGTCGACACTGTGTCACATCGTTGACTTCTGATCAAGATACGAAACCACTGTGTTTCTTCGCAAATTCATAATTGCCTGAGAGCGTTAGAATGGTTCAAATGGCTCTGAGCACTATGGGACTTGACAAAAATGGTTCAAATGGCTCTGAGCACTAAGGGACTTAACATCTGAGGTTCAAAAATGGCTCTGAGCACTATGGGACTTCACTTCTGAAGTCATCAGTCCCCTAGAACTTAGAAATACTTAAATCTAACCAATCTAAGAATATCACACACATCCATGCCCGAGGCAGGATTCGAACCTGTGACAGTATCTGCCGCGCGGTTCCAGACTGAAGCGCCTACAACCGCTCGGCCACAGAGGCCGGCGAGAGCGTTAGAACCCAGTACGCCGCATAGGACGACGAATGTGGCACAGGAACTAAAGTAACATCGGGGGTGTCTCGACGAAGCGTAATAAGACCCCTAATGTTTTCAATACTATTTACCAAATCTGATCAGCAGGACTTTTTCGTTCGACGATGCGCTTGTGTCAGGGAAGTATCATCGTTGGATGATTGTAAGGAATCACGCTTGATATAAAGCTAGGTAGCTCCCTTTAAGTGCAGCGATCACGTAAAATCAGTGTTAAGGAAGACTAAGAGCATACTTTGACTTGCTGAAAGCGTTCCGGGAAAGCGTGGTAAAGTCTCTAAACACTACAATACTCTTCCATTGTTCGGAGTCCTCACCAAGTAGGCATGGCAACAGTATCGAACGAATTCAGACACGTGCAGTTAGGATCATAGGCAGTCGATATAATTCACACGAAAGTGCAACAGAAATGAGTGGGGAACTTGAATAAGAATACTCGGCAGAAAGACGACGTAGTTCTCGCGAATCACTGGTGGTTCGACCAGAGGATCTGTATGCGAAGATGTTTAAGCCTGCATTATGTTGCCACTAACGTATACCTCACACAATCATCGCGAGAAAAACGTAACATGTATTAGGGAGTGTAAGCAAATACACGGTTATTTTTTCCGTCACTCAGTAGGCGATGAAATAATAAAGAAAATCGATAATATTGGTGCTATGTACCCTTTGCCATGCACTGTACGAGGTTTAAGGAATATTTGTATCGCTATAGACGTAACTGCATCTAAGTAAAAAAAAAAAAATTGCTAATGCTAGAAGCTGAAGAAATGAAGTGAAATTTGTGTTACAGCCAGGACTTGAACTTAGATCTCCTACTCAATAGACGGTTATGTTAGCCATTACACCATCACACCAATATAAGTAGCACAGAGCCACGGGCAACGCTAGGCCAGCGCCCGCCCTAACACAAGCTTCAATCAACACCTTGAGTTTGTGTTAGACAAGGCATTGGACTAGGGTAGTCCACACAGCTTTAATACTTGTGCTTACCACGGTAGTGTAATGCTTAACACATCTGTCCTGTAATCAGGAGACAAGGGTTCAAATCGTGGCCGTGGTACAAATTTTAATTTATTTATTCAGCTTCTGCCGCTATTGTTGAAATTGAGACTCTTTCCTGAAGAAAAATTTGATTATATGTGATCTTAAAGTAAAATTAGGATGTAACGTCCCGTCGACGACAAGGTGTCATAATGTCTATGGATGCACTTAAAAATCCACGGAAGAGTCATAAAGACGCAGCGAGAGCTCTTTCTGAGCAGGAGTCGGGAGGAAATCGGGTGTGCGCATCCCGGCATTTGTCTTGAGCAGGGGTGGCCAAGAAACTGGCTAGCAAGCCGTGCCCTGGCACGAATGCCGCAGTGCTCAGCCTGGCTGCACATTTTCTCCATCGCCACAGCACGATGTCTCAGTGTCAGGAGGAGGAAACCGCAAACTCGCATATTTAAATAGCAAAACAGTCACACTGAATACTTGTTGTTATATTTCACGTTCCTTGGCAACGCAGATCACAAACAAAAACAAATTTTTAGTATTAATTATTTTTGGTGCGCTGAAGGCATAATGTAAGTTTTATCTGGTACACACTGTCAGCATACACGCAGACGCAGACAATTTTGCAGATTTTCTCACTCAGGTTGCCACATAATCATGACTTATTTGGTTTCATAATCGATAAAAACGGGTCTTTCATACACATATTACGTGTTAACCCACAATAGTTTGTCTTTAAAACGTAAATTACATTGCAGGTCGGGGACACTTTCAGCTG